>NC_091946.1:23679140-23985640 GCF_041260155.1 Ptychodera flava | reverse complement strand
TCTATTTATTAATTGATCAACAAGCCTCTCACATAGGTGTTTATGAAAGAAATAATAAATATTCGGATAAGATATTTCACACCATTACAAAAACTGAAACGAAGACAAATGAAAACGAACAAGAGCAAAGTGACACAGAGATGATAAACAATACGATGGGTTGTTAAAGATCCATTATCTGTAACTTTGGTGACTTTTTATTTTGTTTATTTCTGTGTATCATCTGCACTTTCTGGTTTGAATCCCTGAACCATGGAGAAATTCCTAATATTTAGCTCATAAATATACCCTATATGAGTATAATCTACATTGTTATTGTTTAAATTTTGTATTCAGGTCCGGACTAGAATACATTTATCAACAATAACAATAGTCATTTCACATATACAGGCCGTGTTGGCAAGTAGGACACCGGGCATTGGCCATGATGATCGGATTATAGTTAAATTCTGTAGTTGATACATTGAAATACGTTGATACGAGTAGTGAAAAATTAGTCAACAGTTACAGCTAATATATGTCCCTTTAAATATAGAAGTCACTCATTACAAAGTGTAAGTTTTGAAACTGCGAAAAAGGGCAAAGTTAAGCCACTGAACTGTTTTCTAGGTCAATCTTAAACTATTCTAACTCAATTGACTGATTGTTGGCGATTGAAATCGAAACCGCTGTAGTGCAACAATATATTTTGCCCTTGTCTCCAACCCGCTTGAATTGTACGTAATTGGATGCCTTTTTTAATCAGACTCGTAAATCAATCCATCCAGCTATCCATCAAAGCGATTACAACATGTCTATAGACCCTCGTTTGTGATCTTTTCCATAAAGAATGCAAACAGACAATTGACAGTGAAGTTGAGGAGGCGCACTGGTCTTCAAATTAATACCGATTGTATTGGTACGTGCCGGGTAAGCGCTTTAAGTAGAGCGTCTCGCTGGGTATTCTGCGCTCATCCCCCTTGTTAGCAGAAAAGTCGAGAAGTCAAGCCCTGGAATACGGTTAATGGAAACGGTATTGACATAAGGAAATTCAACTTACACGACCCATTAACTAGGAATATTGCCTCTGATCTGATAAGCGAATAACGCGTTGCCTATTGCTCGGCAGTGCGTCGTATTAAACCCCCTCTGATAGCTTTTTAAGTCGTGTAAAGCCAGCAAACAGCTAACGGAACAAAAACGCTCTTTAAACGCAAATATAGACAGAGAGAGGGGGATTTAGCGTACAGTCTTTATTTCCTAACCCCTCCTTCCGGCGTTTAACTACCGCAATCCGGATATACTGAGCGTGTCCTCTCCCGTAATACGACCCAAGAACGTGATGGAGAGGGAGGGGGTGTCTAGCATTCACTTACCTGCGTTATCCAGACTGTTGTCGTCAAAATTTGGAATTTTTCGTCCTGAAAAAAATGAGGGAATATAAAATTAATGATTTGTCAAAAAAGCATCCCCCTGTGTAATAGCGCAGCTCTCGTCCATACTGTGGTATAAAGTAAACATCAACCAGTTGTTCTCCGGTGGGAGCGTTGTTTTGAATATGCGTTATTTTTATATATAGGCTGTTGACATTTTCAAGGTGTCTTGCGAGACAAGCAGTCTCACGGCAGATTCTACAATTTGTCGAAGAAACTCGTGATTTGTTTGCCTCGCAGTGACACTATACACTCTCTTGAGAAAATAAAAAGCAAACAATCAAATACAACTTTCAACGCTGCCTACCCAATGACGAAATATCCTGAGGGTGTTTCTTGCAGAATTTGGGGGGAGGGGAGGGATTGTAGCCGGACTCTCTTTTATATGCAAACGACGAAGATCCTTCGGCGGAATGGTTTTTAAGCTGTGGAGAGCTAACGAGAAACGGATCGAGGCTACGACATGATGGGATTGCAAAAATGGGCCCGGGGATTTGTTAGCCGTTATGGAGCCTTGTAAAAAGGCATGAACAGACACGCGCAAATTGTATTTACGTGTCTTCGTTGAAATGCATGTTATTGCATAGAGTGTTAGTTTGTTTGCAAATTTGAAAGTCTAGAAAATGTTAAGCTTGTGTGTGTGTGCTTCTTCACAGGGTCCGCATGAACAATTCAGTGCACGCACTCGCCTTGCAAAATTAGACAGACTACTCACAGTAAAATATCTATACCGCGAGAGCTTACAAAAATGTTACAACTTGATATTCCTAGGGTTTTTCATATTCCATCACGATAATAAGGGGTTTCGCTTTTTGACATTCACGTAATTTGCCTGATTGTATCACCTCTGTGACTTCGTCTCCGTGTAACATGAGATTGAGACGAACGGCTCGTGGCGCAATTAATAATTTAAAGTTTGCGCATGCGCCAGAAATGTTTGGCCGAGCTGGCGTGAGACTGAATTTTGTGAGGACTATAAAATCTCAAGTATCCTTGCGACAGTGCACCTATGTTATTCCTTTGTTTTGGTTTAAGCCAAGAAAGAACAAAACAGTGCAGAGGTACACAGGCATAATAGCGCTTTGAAAGGGAATTCAGGATTGACGTCAGACCTCGTGATAATGGCCAATTCAAAAATCAGCTTTACCTTTTGAGCGCCAAAGTCAATTGTGTCACCTATATATATACCCCAGTAAATTTTTTCCGTTTCTCGTTAGCTCTCCACAGCTTCTAAACCATTCCGCCGAAGGATCTTCGTCGTTTGCATATAAAAGAGAGTCCGGCTACAAAAAAGATTTTCGCCAAAATTTTGATAAAAAGCTGTAGCAAATGAAATGTAATGTACCTTTGGTCCAAAATTATCAGAAAAATCACTGAAAAATTCATAAAAATTGGTAAAAAGTTGTACTGAAATTTTCAAGTTGGTGGGGAACAGCATTCAAAGGGTTAACTCAATCTCGTGAAGGGTGTTTACCGTGTATAGCTACATCCACATGCAAGCTGTGTATAGTTACATCCACATGCAAGCTGCACACGGCTTGTATTCACGGCCGATGCAATTTGCGCTAGAAATCAACTTAAGCCGTTTCCGCCTTTTGATGGGCGAGTCGGCCATTGGGAACGAACGATATCACGCTCAGTTTACAATATCGATCACTGAAGTCACTAACTACTGAGCAGCCTTGTAAGTAGATACCCTCAGAATTGATAGACATTTTTTTTACTCATTCGATTAAAAACTAGCGCGTCTATCGATTTGCTTGTCAGCATCCTCCTCAATTAACCCCCAAAGCTAGAAGTGGGTCCAGATAATTACCCCTATTTCAATTGAGTGTTATCATTCTACTCGGCCATGAAACAATCGGCATTCTATCAACGACGCTACCGGCCGTACAGGTAGCACTCTCTTATCGGGGGATAGCGTTCACTGCTTGCGTTAATCTCGTGGATTCCCTGAAACGCTGCTTGCGAAAGTGAAACCTGGTTGTTGGATAACTGTCTCGCTGAGCAACGAAGTTTGACCTCGAACAGGATATTCCACCGACTCACTTTGAGTAATATCAACCAAATATCAGTAATATCAACCAAAACAGTATCAGCCGCCTTCGATGACATGCACACGCGCAAGCGACATTCTCGCCTCGGTAACTTCACACAAAAATGATGACGTTGAACTCTGAAATTGGTCAGGGTATTAAATTCTGCATCACTTATCTTCAAGGTCGAGTAAGAGACACCAATACCCAAGAAACGTTTTGTAATGAGAGAACAAAGGACAAACTGAGTAGACTGGCCTCCATGGTTATTAAGTTCCAACACAAAGCATCGGTGCATACGCACCACAGGTTCACGGGGCATATGATGACGTCACCTCTTACGGGGAATAATCGGATATGTACTGCATTCTCTGTGTTATAGCTGATTGCCGGCAGCAGCATTAATTTTACTACGTTGGTGAACTGTTTGTGGTTAATATTGCAGTCAAACGCCATTCCTTTCTGAATCAACTTCGAGCAAACGCCTCAGTAACAGGGCAATAGCTGTAACTTTTGATACAATTTACAACTCCCAAAAGCAATAAAATTTTCTAATTCCTCTCCTTAAGGTAGTACGCGCCTCGGAAGGTAAAGACTTAAACTTTTGCTCAAACTTTCCTCAACGAAACTTTCTACCATTTCTCTTACCAAATCAAGGATAAAAATCAAGTTTGGTCCTGGACAAACAAATCACCCAACATTTACCGATATTTGAAATTCAAAATGGCCGCCACTCCTGTGTTAACTCTATGGAGAAAATTAAATTTTCGATTTTCGAAAAATTAAGACGGGAGACATTTTTCTTACACCAAGAGCTTTAAAACGAGCTCCAATAACAGGTTGATTAGAAACGAATTGTAAAAATGTGAGAGTCCGAATATCTGTCCCTGAAGCGCGTTCTACCTTGCAGTATGATGGAATACAAAGTATTTGTCTCGCCGACGCAAAGCACAACAATACGCGATGCTATTGTTGACCAGAACAATTATGGTCTCGACTAGATGTCACTTTTCAGCAATAGTAATATTTCAAATTGTACATACGCACACACTGTATGGAAATTTGAACACTATTCGTCTGGACAAGACTTTGCAAGTAGAACAACAAACTATTATTTATACAGAATGCAATACCCATTATCAGTACCACCACTTAGCATTAGTGCTTCTGGACGGTCCAACGTAACGTTGTAAATAATAAATGTACAACGGAGCTGGTAATGCTTTACCTTGAAAGGATTTGATTATTGAGCCAGCTTTGGCATGATATTACAGCTAAAGGAGCTTTATGTAGCTACCCTAAAAGTTCCAGACTTATAAATACAATTTCAACTTGCTTCGGTGATTTTCATTTTTCGTTTTAGAGCAATATTTGTTCGGCTCCAAGGGCGCTCTTGCGTGGACAAGAAATTCCTGCGATTACAAACATCACTATTTTCGTCATGTGCAGAATTCATAACTGATGGAGCTTGACAGATGTAGCTTCAAAGAAAAATGCCAGCCCCCGAGGAAAACAGATTCTTTAGAAGGGTCAACACGTATTGTTTTACAATACATCCGTTCATTGGACTTAAGTTATGGAAATGGTTTTGTCACCGCCAGTTTGCTGCGTGTGTATGCGAACACAACATCACTTTTTTTAACCCTCACGTACAAGCATTATGATTCGTTGTTTTTAGTATGCGCGGCCATCTTGTATCTGTTAGACCGTAGACCAAAGGTCGCATTTCTGAAGGAACTAGAAATGATAGGTTAAATTAGAGTACCCATTAATAAAAACCATAAAAAATGCCAAATAGAGACTTGATGTGCCCTCCAGAGGCCAGTAGCTGTAACTTTTTATGATTTTTTTCAATATTTTACTTGTTTAAAATATCCCAAGAAAACCCCAACTATTGAGCTTACACGTAGAATGCACTGATATTGTTCACGGTAGAATTCTAATCGAGACCATGCAGGGAGGACTGGCCAACGACATCAATATGTCTACACATGTGCAAGCTAAGTTGACACGCTTAATACTGTGATTTGGGGGTTAAGACATGAAACTGTAACCGACAAATAAGAACGAAAATAGTGGATGAAAATCTGATTTATCAGAAGTTATGGCTACCGGCCCTTTAAACTATTATTTAACCAATACCCCCTAGGAATGACGATAAACAGGTAAACGTGACCGATCATAATCAAGAAAAAACTTTTGCGGGAGTTAGAGAAATGCAGCTAAAAGTGTTTTGGAGAGAAAATCTAGAAAATCGATAAGAACACATTATTTTTGGCATTTTAACGAAACAAACAAGTATTAAAGTGGCTCATCCTCCACACGTATTGTTTACAAACTTCGATAGCATTTTTTTCATCATAATAAAAATTGATTAGCCCTTTCTCATCAAATATTTATGGTTTAACATGCAATTTCGAAACATATTATTCAACTACACTGCTTATGCAAACCGTAGTCTAATCGTCACTTCAGTTATCCATATCATCGAATATATCGAGGATTTTATGACGAGCATCGCAATAATTAAATGCTACAATTGTGATGTAGTGAAAATAAATTTTAATAAAATTCAAAGATTTCTTAACGTTTATACGCTAGAACCCATGATAACCAAAGCTTCCACTTTCACATCCATTTGACGGTATGCAAAACTTGTCTTTTGATTTCATGAATTTCCATTTTCCCCCTCAATTGCAGGCAAAAGGTCGAAAACGTGACACAGAGCTGAGCACATGGGAAGATTTGAGAAACTACGGTACAATCTACACTGCTTGACCCATGACCATGAGAAGCCCTCGACCCCTGATAACGTTTAATTAGCGGACTTTGCCGATGACATTGAATTTAAAATCAGGAAAATATCGACTTGTCTAGAGTTAAAATTCCGACGCCTTAGAAATTCCCAAGTCGAGATCGATACCGATTTTCCATTCTCAGACAACGCATGACAGCTTAACCAGGAAAATGCGAACACCTGCGATATTGCGATGGTTTGATCCGGAGTGCAACATCCATATGCATAGAAAATCCAATATAGTGTTAATGATATAATAGACGATACACATTTGTATATATATATATATATTATATATATATATATATATATATCTGGACAAGTGTTAATGATATAATCGACAATGGATATTTGTCATATTATATATATATATATATATATATATATATATATATATATATAATATTTTATGCAATATGTATGTATGTATGTATGTATGTATGTATGTATGTATGTATGTATGTATGTATGTATGTATGTACGTATGCATGCATGTATGTATGTATGTATGTATGTATGTATGTATGTATGTATGTATGTATGTATGTATGTATGTATGTGTATGTATGTATGTATGTATGTATGTATGTATGTATGTATGTATGTATGTATGTATGTATGTATGTATGTATGTATATGTATGTGTGTATGTATGTATATGTATGTATGTATGTATGTATGTATGTATGTATGTATGTATGTATGTATGTATGTATGTATGTATGTATGTATGTATGTATGTATGTATGTATGTATGTATGTATGTATGTATGTATGTATGTATGTATGTATGTATGTATGTATGTATGTATGTATGTATGTATGTATGTATGTATGTATGTACGTGTATGAGTGGATATTTATACATGTTGCTAAGGAAAAGGGCAATTGAAAAATACGCTTACATCTTACATGTCTTCCTTAACTTACAGACGGTGTTGCAAGTCTGAGCAATTACCATTTGATCACAACACGACGGAAATTGCGGGACGGTTTTTAGTATGATGTTAGATGTTCCACATCACTGGTTTCTATTTTTGAGATCTCAAAGCAAAAGCCGAAAGCGTTGACATTCGGAAACATGTAGAAAAATGCGGGAAAAGTGTATCAAAGAATACACATAGAATTACGATCACATTTATAGCAGTCAAACAGACACTATCCACCTACAAAAGCATGATAACTGGTATTTTATGAAAGGCACTAAAATGTTTCTTTATTTCAAACATTTCTTGACTGTGAACGAGTAAATTTCTTAAAGTCATCGTACCATAAAAAATGGTCGCCTGTAGTTTGGCGAGCTGGCTTCACCGAATGGGCAGTGAAGTCGACAAACACCGTTCTCGCCGAACCGTTCAGTTTCATAACACATCTTGCTATGGCATCACACAAAGTCACGCGACAGATTTCCAAAGAACTTTATCAAGAAAAAAGGCGGGAGAACGATATTCTTCGACTACACACAAGAGCATGCATCGTGATGTAAGTGCACGTCTCCACCATTGGCGTCTGCGTGCTATATAATTGATGATCCCGTTCTAGGAAAGATGTTAACAGCAAATAGAGTTGAAATGAAAGAAATCAATTCACATCGCTTCAATCGTCAACGGCCGTTACTTGAGTCGATTGTACTTTGTCAATATTGGAGAAAACCAAAGGTCAGCTTGTATATTCAATAGTGAAGGAATACGAAGGTTAACATCTAGGCGATGTCTGGCGATATGTTTCTTGCGTCAACCAGCTTGACTTTTCCTCAGAAGGAAACTTGAAGTGGAGTCACTTTCATTTCATATCCCATTATTCACTGCACCAAGTTTTCTGTAACATGGTTCACTTTCGAGGCGTTCTTCCGCTTTTAGGTATAGCAAGAGGGAAAATATAATTGTCAACACTCACCCCCCCCCCCCCACCATCCCGATCGACTTCTCTGAATTAAAAAAATATCATCAAGTTTTGTTATATGTTGCAATTGGCAGATAAATAAATAAGAAATGTACGAATTAAAGTATGCGTGTTTCCTGTTACATGAATTTCAGACGTTGGATAATGAGTAAACATCTATATAAGGCATATTTCGGAAAGTTGGCTGCGTTTTTTTTCACCTGTTGAGTACGTCTAGCTGATCTGCAAGCGGCCATTTTGGATGCATGACGTCATTAAAATCTCGCGTGATTTTGAATATTTATTTTGATCTCGCAAGCTTTAATCGTGAATGAAGAAAAACTTTTCGGAATGGCGTGGTTTTCTACCAGGATAGTTAGGATACCCAAACTACGGTTGTTTTTAGTTCGATTTGCATACTAATTTTATCTAAATGATCCAATGAAACACGAAAAATAGATGAAACGGGTCTAGTAAAACCACTTATAGTTGATAAGCTTGCAACGCGGTTTGCCGGTGTGATTCAAGAGGTTACTATCGACTGAAGGATTTCAAAAAATGGTCACGTTGTTGTGCGACAACAACAACACAAAGTGATGATTGAGACCTTGTGTGCCAATCGCCACTCATAGCGAAAGAATGTTTGAGTATGTCTTCTAACACAAACAGAAGGCACGTATCATCAGACACCGTAGGGTGTTTTTGGCCGTGAATTAGTGACGGTATTGAACTCCAGGAGTCAAAAATAAGAGTCTATAAAATGAATGGCATATTCTAAAAATCAGTCAAAGACAAACATATTACCTTCATGTGATGATTGAGCTCACAATTATCAAATTTTACGTAGTTTTTATTTTTCTAATATATCTACCATTAGAATGTCCATATGAGAATAATTTGAAGTGGGGATATATTTCAAATAAAATGAATTGCAGCATTTTGTATTTTCCTATTCTATGTTAGATTTGTGAGAATATATTCTGCTTTTAACCAGACTAAATTGGAGCCTGCGCAGTGCACGTTAACCCTGCCGTAATTCGTTCATGTTCATCCGCCTCATAAACATATACGACATACGAAAAGATTCTGTAAATTCCATTTAGCACAAACATGAGCCATATGTAGCAGTACATAGTCCTTTTTATTGAAGCGCAATAAATCTTGATTACGTTAAATTAATTGCGCAGTCCTGAAGTCGTAGTGTCACTTTTACGTTCGTTAGCGTTGTACTTGAATACAAGTTCGAGTACAATCAATACAGCGTTTGAACTTTGACCTAAGTAGCGAATTCCGATTTCGGAATTCTTCCCATGCAGTAACAGCTTGAAGCGGGGCATCTGTAAATATTTACTTTCTCTGGGTGACTTGTCAGAAAAGGCTGTATAGAATTTCGGCTTGAAATCTCAAAACGTCACACAGGTCAAAGGTCACCTTTAAGTCGGGTAAAAATCATGATTTGTAAACAGGTGACGATAAATTATGATAGCGCGTTGCCCGACCGCTTATTTACCAAACCGTTTCAACTTCATTTAGGAAATTATAGTCAGCGAATATGTTCCTTTGTCGTTCTGTATGTACTTTTTGAAGGGATTATTGGCTGTGATGTTTGATAATATTTTTTGTTCTAGAAAACGAGTTAGTTTATTCTTCTTCAGCCTATAGTATGACTATCGGTCCAGAACAAGAACGGTATTTTACCAGCAGAACACAAATGATAAAATATCAAGCAACATCAACGGAGCTTTTAGTAGCGAGCAGTCCTAATGGAATTTCAGATAATGTAATTTTAACTTGCTTCGGTGATTTTTTTTCCAGTTTAAAGTTTAGTTTAACTTTGCGGCCTTCAACTAATCTTCAGTTCGGTCTTGCGTAGAGAACAGACCCCCTTGACTACAGATATGTTATTGTGTTCATCGGCAAACGTACGAAACTAGAAGACACGACCGTCAAACTTTGACTTTAAAATGATTTATTTGGGATTTTTTTTTTACAATTTCAGAGCATTTTCGCGGCGAATAGCTTAGCAACGCGGGATTTTCCGTTTTAGTACGTTGCTCGTCTCGCGGCGATGAATGGCATGCCCAGTCTCGAGAGAGATCAGTCAGTGTCCTCGTCGAAAGCTCTTCTTTGAAAGCATTGAGGCAGCTCCTGTTGGCAACGGTTTTTTTACCTTTATCAGGCGGGAAAATCATTTATTAAGAAAAGACCCTTAAGTGTTAACATTCCAGTAAAAAACAGCGTGCACCATGGAGAAATGCATGATGGAAAAAAAACTCGCTAATGCAAGAAATGGTTTTTCCATTAGTATTGTTGTTCTGGAGGTATTGTGTTCCTTGTAGCCGAGGGTAATTCATATATGTGGATGGTGAATCTATTCGGTGGATTGAGCAGGAGTTAATAGATAACTACTTACGCATTTCATCAATATTGAAACTTTTTTTTCAATACAACTTACGCGAAGTTTTAGAATTGAAAGACAGTCAGTCAGTCAGATATAATTCATATCTGTGAAAACAAATCACAAAATTTCGAAAGCGTCTGCCGGCAAGGGTAGACGAAGATATATTGGTGGGGAAAAACGGACTGAAAAGTGCTCAAATGTTAATTTTGGGTTTGTCATGGAAGTATATTACTCTTGTCTAGAGAAAGTAGCTCTCTACTGGGCAGCATTAGCTAAACTATTTTTGTAGTATGACGATTAGAAGCATGATTTCTCTTCTAACTCGAAGATATACTTTTTTTTATGTGATCCTGTAGCTTAAACCATATTTCACTTCCTTTATACCTTATAAACCCTCGCAAGGACACAATCGATATGTCAGTCCAGATGCAGCTGTATAAGACTAAGCGGGCTGGTTGTTATTCGGTAACACATCAGTCCTTTTTCGTATCACCGTAGGGTCTAAGTCAAGGTTATTATTCTCGCAGACCAAGGCCCTCTTCTCTTCATTGAAACATACTTTAAAATACAGTGCAACAGTTCTCATATTCTAAAATACAAAGGTGGGTGTGTCTTTATCGTTCTTTCTATCTTTAATATAACGGCAACGTTTTGAAAGTAAATTTGCGATGAAGAATTTGACTCTTCTCTGAAGGACTTATTTTTTTCAGCGATCTGTAAGTTTCTGGTGAAAGAAAAATTAATTGAAAAGAGTGAACTCTATCACGACCCGTGTTAGCATGGATTGTAGGCGAACTTTTCGGAACAAAACCAGAAATATAACAGCCCAGCAAGAACCGCTCTTAGAAACGAAATGCCATCCAAAGTAACTGCTTTTACGACGCGTATACCTTCCTATGGGAGTGTATTCTAGACTTCTGTCTACCTTCGTTAAAAAGGGGCAGTTATCGAGGTTAAGTAACCATGTATAATTGTGAAGGGAAGAGGCGCGGATGGTAGCGGTTTGGGGTATACCCTTGTGATCTAAGCATTCATTTGGTCGTTAATAAGCTGGGATGCTGGAATGATAAACTCAGGATGTATACACCTACATTTGGGTCCTCGATGATTGTGTTAAAATGAAAGGAATATGAATCGTGATATAAGCTATTAGTAAAGGGTTAATGAGGGTAGAATATTTTCCTCGATGGCCCTTTCTACCTGTTGCCAATTTCATTTTTTCCCCAAACTGATACAGTATTAGCTGCCGGTGCTTTAACTTTACAATATCTCCTACATCATAAGAAGGCGCAGAGAAGTAAACAGAAAATTGACTTCAATGAAAAGAAACGACTTTTCATGACTGAATACATAAATACATACACAGTGTTAATATAATACATTACACAGGTTAATATATAATATATCATAAATACATGCATGCATGCATACATACACATTATCAGACATACACACATACACACATGTATACATGTATACATAACATACATACATACATACATACATACATACATACATACATACATACATACATACATACATACATACATACATACATACATACATACATACATACATACATACATACATACATACATGTACATACATACTCCTCCATCCATCATCTATCCATACATCCATCCATCCATCATCCATCCTCCATCCATCCACACACACCATCACATCCATCACTCCATCCATACATACATACATACATACATACATACATACATACATACATACATACATACATACATACATACATACATACATACATACATACATACATACATACATACATACATACATACATACATGTTGTACACAGAGAATATCGTAATTGGATATCACGTTACTGTCGCGTTAGAAGTTAGGTTGTTGTCATTTCGGTACGTGCGCGTGCGCCGCAGACTTGTTGTAATTCTGGTCACGGTTAGTTGACTGAACGTGTAAAAACCTGAATGCGATTTCGCCATAATACCTGGAGAATTTTGAAACACTTTTCTCCCTGCGGGAACTAGTTCTTATTCACATGTACGCTTTATGTAACTCTGTCTGAGTCTGTGACCGTAATTTGAGATCACAGAAGCTTGGTGGACTCTGTATGCGGATGAAAGGGCGGCGGCAAATTGACTGGAAAATCTACGCTCAGCCGCATAATTGAATTTCCATATGCTTGTTGTCGGTCCTCAGTCCCGTGTAAAAGATGGAAATATCTGTCAAATGAGGCCATCATTAACAGCTATGAAAGACCCATTGTACAACAATAAATTGTAGACTGGCTTTTTGGTACATCCCCTGCCAACCAAGGCAGGTATGACGAATAAACACCTATTTTGTTTTGTTTAACAAAGTTGGCTAGATATTAGCAACTCGGCAACGGCAGCTATCGCGAGGGGTTTGGTCGATTATGAACCGCACATGATGATTTTTAAGGCAGCGTGAAATTACAATTATCTCCGCTGCAACAGCTGACCATCTTCACTGCAACAGCTGACCACGGCACACCCGGTGTGCCTTTACAGGAACAATACCGTTTTCTGATACTTTTCATGATATTTTCATTCTAAAATGAGTTTATTTTCTTATTCTACTCCCAAGTACGTTGGAGTATTGATAATTGGCCCCTCTAACACGACATATTGTGTTGATATACAATGTTATTTTTGACAAATAAATTCTTATCCAGATTGAAGTCGTCAACAATACAACATAGGGCGCTACACTGTGACACAAACACCAGTTGTATCGACATGATAGATACTGGACATCTCAGTGTGGATTTTATAAGCATAGAAGATAATGTTAAACAATTATTTCATAAAACAGAGCAAAATCATCGAAAAATACATCAAAACTTTCAGCTAACGGAGTTAAGATAGTGGACAAAAGACAGTGACTAAACAGACATTATGAAATCTGAAAATTCTGAACAAAAAAACCTGTTGAACGGCGTCGATTCTGTTTCCGAAACCTTTCATCTAATTCGCGATCGCCTCGGGTAAGATTTCGTTAAAAAACAACTTATACACAAATTTTTCATCGGATTTGGACTTCAATGAAACCCCCATTAATAATTTGAAAAGTACATTTCTTCTGGGATATAAGAAAAAACACAATACCGCGGTTCAATATAGTCTTCAATTAAGGAGCCAAGATTAGGCGAAATATGTTAGGCAAGATACATTACTATCAGTTAGAATTACTTTATTTGGTCAAATCTTTTCTAAAGCGCAGGTCGTGCAACGATACTCAAGTCGATCACCCTCGTGACGTCAATAGCTTTGTCCATTATTCAGAACATCAGAACGAGCGTCATGGAGAATGAAAGCCAGCTATCGTCGCTCCGCTGTACAATCTCGGCTCACGAAGATGACATTAAAAACCCGTCAATCAAATCTTTCTTCTTTTTTCTTCAAGGGATATTTGCGCTGGTAGGGGATCGCATGTGAACGTGGAATATTGAAGAAGCCAGATTTATGCAGTAAGAAAATGCATTTTGGAGATTGAAGACAGTGGAAAAATAGTTATGCATATTGAACCTGTACGTTCATATTAATTGCTCGGATGAATTTGTACGGGTTTCATCCATGATGGCCGGCGGGCTTCCGAGTCGTAAAATGTCACAGTGTTATGGACAGGCCATCGCTTGATGTTAACCCGTTGTCAAGCCAAAAGTGAACAAACACAATTCAAATAGACCAAACAAACAAACAAACACTTATAGACTTAATATGTATCAAGCAGAACTTCGTACCTAGTAAAATTTGTGTCTCAAACTTTTGGATCTGTTATGACATTTTCAGAAACATTCTTCCTCACTCGATGGTCGAACGGCGTAGAAAAAAAATATTTCAATGCCACGACAAGCAGCAACAACCTTAAACACTAAAACGCACTGACATGCTACGTTGCTCTCTGACGAAATTATTTCGGTGACGTGCCCAACACGGTTCATTGTAGATAACGTGTGTTGATGCAGCTATTACCTACAATTTTACAGCAAAACATATTTTGATTTTGAAATGCCTCTCAATTGATCTAGTTAGTGAGAAAACCAACATTATAATTATGGCATTCGATCGTCATGCCTGTACCAATTTTCTCGATAATAACTCACAAGGCGAGCTCTCCGAACAATCATCGCCCACTGCTCTCGCAAAGCAATGTCACATTGTCACGCATTCAATTCGTTAAAAACCTCGAAATTTTTTCGGTTCGCCGAAGGGGGAAACATCAGTCATTAGAGATGGAGTCTGACATATCTGTCATACACGTTAGAAGCTTGAAGGGGATTGTGAAAACGCGCGAGACAACGACTTTTGTCGGCCAGGCTAAACAACCATGATTTACTAGCTTTTCGTCGAAGCTGTCATTTCTGCAAAATAGAGCAACATTTTATGGTCGCCGTATTTTCTGCCTGTCATTTCCTCCGATGAGAGACACCTCATGTTAAATTGTGTTGAATGGCAGTCGAAAGAAACCTAAAACTTACAAGAAGTTCAATGCCACAGACTCAAATCAGGCGCTCTACGCCACTATCGTTTGCTCGATTTTCGAATCGTTTAATCTGACCTGACCCGTTTATTCACTTCGAGCCCGATTTGTCGTTCGGTGATATATATGAACTCTTTTTTACATGTTTGTAGCGCCAACTCCCCAAATTGAACACATGTTACCCGACAGCCTCGGAACAGCTGAACAAGTACATTACGGACTGATTCCAAATGTGTCAAAGGTCGCGCAGATTTTGATAATCGCTGCACGGAAGCCACATCGCAAAGTCCCTCTATTAAGGTAGAACGCGCCCTGGGGACAGATATTCGGACTCTCAAACTTTTACCATTCTTTTCTGATCTACCACTTTAAAACTCTTGGTGTGAGAACATTTTTCACCGCTCTCAGATTTTTCGAAATTCGAAAATTGTATTTTACTCCATAGAGTTAACACAGGGATGGCGGCCATTTTGAATTTTAATCGTCGGTAAACCTTGGGTTATTTGTTTCTCTGGCACCAAAATTTGCACGGTGACCCCCGACTTTCTTATTCCTGATTTTGAAGGAGAATTGTTGAAATATTCCTTGAGGAAAATTAGAGCAAAAGTTTTAAGTCTTTCACTTTCGAGGTTCATACTACCTTAAATGAAACGCGCTGAGGATAACTCGGCCGGTGTCTGTTAGAAAAAGTCGCTGCAAAGAATCTCAAGATGTAACTCTCGTAGACAGGACCATGGCATGCCGGGACATGCGGTTGGGGTTAGAAACTTGGAAATATATGTAAAATTAGAGTCCCTAACTCAGGTGCATATTTTGACGGAATTTACATAATATTTGTTTCTTGTTGTACTTCCAAAATTACTTCATAGGATAAATATCCGACTTGCAAAAACATATTGTATGTGTGTAATGTTCGATTTATTTGTTGGCGACAGAGTTTTGGTCCGGACTAGAATTCATTTGTCGACAATAACGTTACATTTTGTATACCACGTATTGTGTTTGCAAGGCTAATACTCTGTATTTCAACACACTAATGTAGATAAGATGAAGAGAGATACTTTTCCTATCCGAGTCCAAGAATGGCGAACATATTACCACAGTGAATGTTACGACTCGGTGTTATCCCTGAGAGACGCAACCAATCACATAATTTATATATATGCAATCTTTGTCCAACAGAGAAGCTATTAATAATAATACAAAGACTAGAATTTTTTATCTCAACACAGTGTCTATTTATAAAGACAAATGGAAGGAATTTGCCGCATAGCTCCTCCTATCTCTCTGAAAATGAAACCAGCTCTGTACAATGAATGTATCCATTTTCAATACAACCCTTTTCAGAATTAGAGCGCGAAGCCACTGCAGTGAACTGCAATAAAACTGCTTACACTAATTAGTTTACAGCTGTAGCCGTGGCCACTTTGGTGTTGAACAAGGTTACTTGATAAAGACCAAAAAGTCTGCTTGTACAAAGGCAAAACTAGCTCTGTCTGGGGCTCGAGTTGTAAATGAGAGTTTACGATTGGCACCCTGTGTTCAAGTTTAAGATACAATGTAACATTACCGTGCACTGGTCCATGTACAAATCTTTTTTATTTCAACTTCCCCAGACAAACTGTCTGCATGGGGCATACAATGTTGTCGACTTTGCCAGCTGGCTACAGCTGAAACTAATTAGTGTGAGCAGTTTTAATTGCAGTTCACTGCAGTGGCTTCGCGCTCTAATTCTGAAAACGGCTGTATTGTCCTTGCAGTATCTGTAGTATTTTTTGGTTTTTGCCTTTGGTTTAGACTATTGTAACAGTCTCTGCCAGTCTTTGTCTCTGTTATTGATAAAATTAAAAAAATATTAAAAAAGAAGCTATCAATAATCAATACAGATAAGTCCAACCTGTTAAACAAGTGTTCTGAGTTATTCTTCAAGTGCCGATACGAAAACAATTTTTTCTTGTCAAATTTCCAAACAGTTTGACCAAACTGGATACATATATGTAAGCACCCGAAGCAAATTTCATATATATATATATAAATATATATATATATATATATATATAATATATATATATATATATATATATATATATATATATATATAATATATAATATATATATATATATATATATATATATATATATAATATATATATATATATATATATATATATATATATATATATATATATATATATCCTTTAAAGCTCGGAAATCAAATCTTCACAGTGTAAAACAGTACTAGTGCTCAATACCTGTATGGCAGAGCGATTCAATTGACGAACTGTGCAAAAGAAAATAATTCGGCAAAATGTGATTTCATACAAATTCCGCTCGTGTCAATTGTATCGTTTGCTTGACACTGTAAACATCGCATACAGCTTTCGAGAAGGAACTTCGTGTATAACCCGCCTCTTCGAATTAAAAGTCAGCATGAATATTTCATGGAGGAAGCCACTCGTGGGAAAGTGTCTTAAGTCTCGTTCGAACCCCGGGATCATCCTGCACAATTGCTCATCATATCAACAAAAAGGAGACAAATTGCTCCCCGTGACCCGCTCCTCCCGGCAACGGCTTCTGAATCCTCCCTTCATCAAGACACATTGAACGCGATTTGCCGCCGCTGCTCGGGATGCAAAAAAATGGCAACTCGTATTGACGGCGATGCGGGTAACTCACATCCCTGACAAGCTAACAAAAGAGGCTGAACCCAGCCGTTTCACAGGTAATTTCCGGTGTTTCTGGTCGGCTCGCGAAGTAAAAGCAACATGGAGTGTAAGTTAAGGACAGAATTTTGACGAGGATTAGCCGTGACACGGCCGATTTTTGAAGCGCTCACATTAAGCGTCATTGTGCGTTCTTTTTAACCGAGTACACAAAACGGGTCGTCTAGGAGCAATCAGGCGCTTTACTTGTACATGTTTAAATCAAGTGTTGACTTACAAGTTAGTCAGACACAAAGGTGAGCGTCACGAATCTAAAATTAAAATATCCCCATCCCTTTGTTTCTCCCATGTTTGAGTTGATGTGAAACAATCTTGTAATACCAAACTAGTTTTTCATTCAAAACAACAGAGAAGAGATGACATACATTACCAATGCAGACTTAAAAGTCAAGAACTGTTTCAAATTAAGTGTTTTACACACGAAATGTCTTTCAATGTGACACAATGAAGTTGGCAGGCTTGTTTTTTCCCCCTTTCTGACGAAAATTTTGCGCCTTGCATTAAGATACATATGAATCCGATGTGTATCTGCATGCTAACGTTATTAGTGCATCAAGTTTGCGCTATGGTAGTGTCACAACCGATGAATATACCACTGAGAGGTTAGATTTTTGCTTGTCATATATTTAAAATATGAAGAATTATTGCCTTGATCTGTTTTCCCATGACAAATCTACTTTGGGTGGAGAATGGAATTTCGCTTGTATGATTTCAAAGTACAAATTAGAGTGTGTTTTTTTCAAACGGAAAAGACAGTCATTCGATGTCGATGAACCGTGAAGGCTACATCGCTGTTTGCGGAGGTTCTTTGATAGATCTGAGGTGACGCGGAGGAAAAAAATTAACCCTTCCCAATGGAGCTATCAAACTTAAGTCACTTAAAATCACAACAGAAAAGTTCAGCTATACTACTGGATTTAAAAAACAGTGCCCCATCAATGTAGGT
The DNA here is from genome assembly GCF_041260155.1 of Ptychodera flava. Lineage (NCBI taxonomy): Eukaryota > Metazoa > Hemichordata > Enteropneusta > Ptychoderidae > Ptychodera > Ptychodera flava. The sequence goes on along the minus strand of NC_091946.1, from coordinate 23,966,947 downwards.
GGTGTGATTCAATAAATCAATTATAGGCAAATGAAATCACAATGGCAAAACGCCGGACGAATATGAAACCTGTTTTGTGTGGTTGCAGGTGAAATGTACCGAGTAACTCATAAAACGATATTGGACGCTGTTATTAGCTTGTAGAGAGAATATTCGATTAATCCATTTCAAAAAGACAAAAAACGAGAACATTGATATATTTCAGAGAGTTCTCTCCCGGGCTGAAATCAATTCTAGTGGAACATGCGAGGCGCGCTGACGTAATCGATGACGGCACGTAGGCTGTAAGCTCGCTAATGACGGCAGAATTTGTCGATCATTGGACACTTTCACTCCCCATTGCCATACACATTCATCAGTTGAAGTCTCCCAATTGAGTGAAATTGAAACGCAGTCGATGCGAAGAGAATGTTTTTGCGTGCTAGGCAGCGTCGCTTCATCGAGTTTTGACAGACGAGGTGAATTGCAACTATCTATTGACAAGAAAGACGATGGACGCGTTCTCACTCTTCGGCGCAGATAAAACAGGATAGATTTTCAGTGCGTTTTCTTCGAGACGGTCTCCGGATAGATCTTTCAAGCGCTCTCTTTTGAAGTTACAATAACATACAAGAAGCTTGTATCCCGCCGGGAAAATCTTGACTTGTCAGAGATTCTTTACTTTTTGGATGTAATTTATCCGCAGCAACCACACACGCGTTGAACTTTTTGTGTCATATTTTATTGATGTATGTTTAACCAAGCGAAGAGAAAAAAACGATGTGCGGCAAATTAATTCATGGATTTTCAAGGAAGTCTCATTAAAATTTTCATCGCCGTGAATTTCAACGCCACGCCGTTAAAAAGATGATTGAATCTCGAAAATAATGTTTCTTTAAATATTAGCTCAGCAAGGTCATTTCCATGCGATTGACTTGCGCTGTTCACCATCGACACACTCCATTGGGTCACGGATAGAGTGATTGGAAGCTATTTAGCATATTAAAGATCCGATAACTTTATTTGTTAATGTATCTGCCCGTCCTTTTTGTTATGTCTATATCATTCACTTTTTTCTCCTTTTCGATAACATCAAGGTCAAAAAAATTGCTTTGAACTTTTCAACACATGTGTGTTCTGTTCCGTGTTATTGTTGATACCTAAATTATGTCCGGACCCGCATTCCTTTCCACGCAGTGATATTTGTCGTACAGAATGCCTAGGCTTATAATTTGTATTTGGACATACTTTAGAGAGAAGAAGTAAGAATGACTGTTTCCTACAACAAAAAGATTACAACAACAAAATTACAGCCACTGTCCCTGTTCACGACAATGCAAGTCGATAAATTGACAGGATAAAGTTATTACGCGCAAAGGCTGCATTGTACCCACGGATAAAAAATAATTTAACCGATGAAGGGAGTTTTGGATTCCGCATACAGCCCATCGGCATGCAGAAGTAGAGTCTAGGAGAAAGAGACGGGTCTAAATTGACGTAGCTCGGGATCATCCACTGCCTCTGCCCCGAGGGAGTCGATAATATCGTTTCTTGTCTGAAGATAGGCTTTAATTAGCCACAAGATTGAAGCATGCTCGTTCCCTGTTCAGCGTTAACAACCTCACGGCAAATAGTGGACGATTTAGTATGATGAATATTATCAATCGATAGGGAAGTCATCGTCATCTCATTTGCATACTCAAGCAATTGCTTATTACTAGACGCTTTGCATAAAGGAACATAATTATTTCGAAAGTTGCCCAAACGAGCATGCGCAGTGGGAACTTACCATGTCGTTTATTTGACTCAGGTAGAGCTCGAAAGAGATGGATATCTTCTGGGATTCGTTGATGACCGGACGAACCAGCTTATTGTAGCGGTCGTTGAAAAACCGATCCTCGATGAGTTTGATCTGCTCCGGTGACGCAAATATGCCTACAGGAAGAAAGTGAGAGAGAGAAAGAAAAAAATACAAAACAATTTACAAATTGGTATACATATTAAAGATTAATCCGCTGATACGAGAGAATTCTGAAAGACAGCAGTAAGAGGTTTCAAACAAGTGTATCAAGAAGATTGGTGGAATGGAAATTGGAAAGAAAAATGGGGATATCTCACAGGACATCAGCCAATATCCTGTCACGCCACACCAAGTCTATTGGTGCATTCGTTCAACTCGCACAATCTCGGCATGGATCGTCTGACACTTTATTGCACCGAGGTCCTCTCTCAGTCTATTGCAAACTCCGGAGGCTAGCTATTAGCAGCACCACTCGTGTGAGAGTAAAAAAAAATCGGAGTATCGACCAGGCAACTTCGATGAACATTTCTGGATTTAGATGGTCTAAAATTCTCCGTCGATTTTTGAAGTGGCTAGATCGTTTACGTTCCACACTCCCACGTTTGCTCAAGGCATTAAGATATTTTGATTCAAGAAGAACACGAGAATTAGAATACATACATAGATACATACATACATACATACATACATACATACATACATACATACATACATACATACATACATACATACATACAGACAGACAGACAGACAGACAGACAGACAGACAGACAGACAGACAGACAGACAGACAGACAGACATACATACATACATACACATAATATTGGTTTATCAAGACAGTGACCGATTTCATGATATTATCTGCTTGCTCGCATTGTAGGGAAGCACGATGTACTGGTATTACGTATGGCTTTACACATTTTTATGAAAGTTTACATTAATTACAGAGAGAGAGAGAGAGAGAGAGAGAGAGAGAGAGAGAGAGAGAGAGAGAGAGAGAGAGAGAGAGAGAGAGAGAAGAGAGAGAGAGAGAGAGAGAGAGAGAGAGAGAAGAGAGAGAGAGAGAGAGAGAGAGAGAGAGAGAGAGAGAGAGAGAGAGAGAGAGAGAGAGAGAGAGAGAGAGAGAGAGAGAGAGAGTATGATTAGACAGTTGAGTGTCCTGAAAAGTTCATTTTCAAGAAAACCAATCATTTAACGATTAAAAAGAACTACGCTACTTCGCCAACTTTACAAGACAGTCACGTTCACCGAGCTGGATGAGGCCTTTGGTTCACTCTCTATTCCATCGCAGAAGAAATAGAATCATTCGAAGCCAGGACCTCTTCCCACATGTCAGGGCCTTCATTCCGCGGTCAAATTATTACCCGGAAGGCATATTTTCCGGATCAGTGTGCGAGTCAATTGTTTCCTTCATGGGGTATGGACAGTACGAATTGTACGATGCCTGAACAAAGACTTCGGCAAGCTAACACGGCATTCAGTGCATCGAAAATATATGTGTGTGCGTACATCGGCCCTGCGGGGCCATTACCAATTCTAGTCGAAGTATTCAAATTTTAAGTTCAATTACACGAATAAATAATCGAAATTGAATGTTTATTCATCAACTGTCATTTTAAGTGCGTATAGTTAGTGCTGTTAACGTTAAAGACATATCCTTTGTTATGCTATTTGTTTTTCAGCGTATCACCACAGATCATCGACAACTGTGTCTATAACGAGGGAATTCTGCATATCTCGTAAGCCAGAGGGCATCCCAATCATCGCTGTCAGTCACTCAAGGTTTCCACAGTCCCGTCTCTCTATGCCCACGAGCACTGAGAGATCACGTGGCTTTCGGGGGGGAGGGGGATGAGTCTTTTCAGTGTAAACAGAGTGCATTACCGTCTGCTGTATGCGAAGTGACACCTCGATGCTGTTCAGAATTCAGCGTATATAAATTCACAGATCAATCGCACGCCGAGATTCGCTTTGACATGTTCCCCGCGCGCGGCCGCGTCAACATTTCACATAAATGGCACGATCCGTGAAATTCCCGCGAGGCTCCCTCATAATCGTCAAACTCTATCATTCATTATCTGACGCGGAGAGCCCGCGGTTCCGGGCGACGCATGCACAAAATTGACGGCGGATCGTTCTGAAAGGTCACCTGAACATAATTATTCTAGAGGTGCGAAAATTCATTAATAAATTATGCATGAACAAAATTTATTAGTGATCAAATATTTCAACATCAGTAAAAGCTTAAGCTTTACATCAAGCTTTATGACTCACATTTTCGACAGAATTATGTGCAGTACAAGTGAATCGCGAGAAAAATTTGACATCGTCATGAAAATGCAGAAAGTGACAGGTCCATATGGGCTTTAGCGGTTATGGCACAAGATGGTGATGATGAAAGCATTGATGTAGATTGCCGGAACTCGTTTTGGACACCATTAGTTAGTCTAGCATAAAGGTCACATCCTTTCTTTCATCAATTTCTTACCAAGGTGACAGTATCTCTCTATCTATCTATATATCTCTTTATCCATCTCTCTATCTCTCTATCTCTCTATCTCTCTTTCTATCTTCAAAGTTGCTATTTATACCGGTGTATGTATATATATATATATATATATATATATATATATATATATATATATATATATATATATATACACAAAATGTATACAACATGGAACGGATTAATATACATGGTTAATAAATACAGGAAATATAAGATCAAATGCGTTGTACCATAACGACATCATTTCAGCTGTGCGCATTGTTTAATTCGCTTTTCTGTTGAATTAAAAAAAACAAATGCGAAGAACACCAACTGTGTTATCGGGTCTACTTAGACATGTGAAGCTGAACATAAACATGTATCATTCTATTGACAATGACAACACCGGTATATCAACAGATCACTTCGCAAGGAGAGAACACTCATGAAAAGGGGCATGTCAATAGGTGCCTTTCGACCGTCCTCTTTCGAAGAGAATGGCTTGCGAAGGAGCCATCAGTAATTTGGACGAGGGCAGGGCCTTGGGAATTAGGCTGGGGGTCAATATCTAGAAAAACTGATCTATAGGGGAGTCATCCTACAAAGCTAGTTTTATGGTATCAAACCAAAGCTACCTAAGAGAAATACCCCGTTAAGGGAAATACACTGTATTAGATGATAGTCTACTTTTCAGTAGCCCTGACACTTGTAGACTTAGTAGCTTACTTCGTGAGATCTCTGCTTTCCAGGCTAGTTTTAGATCGATGTATCATTTCATGTAAATCTTTTCTCTTTCTAGCTCTCTCATCCAGTTATCAAAAACATTATATTAAAGGGCCAGTAATGCTAACTGTTTATGATATGTTCATCATTTTTATTTTGTATGTCAATCGCAACTTCTTTTTTTCTCCCCCCCCCCAAGAGTCTTAAAACACCCAATATTTAGATTGTTAACTAGTGTCTCTATGTGTAAAATGCATCTGAATTGTTTACATTTCTCTTCTAGTCCGGACCATAATTCACTTTTCAACAATAACAATGTGATTTTCACACTTACGGAATGATTTGCAAGCTGAACACTATGTACATCAACATGCCTTGAGGAGTAGAACAAGAAATTATGGTTGACATTTAAAACAAAAATGGTGAAAAAATGATCAAAAGTTAGCATTACTGGCCCTTTAAGTTGTCATGGCGTCCACTACTTACTTAGGAGGGAGCGAAATGCCGAAACCTCCTCCAACTCACCCTGATTGTGAATATTGTAAGTTTTCAAACTAGGATCAAGTAGATGCGAATCGCATCGTGGTGATCTAGCAACCATCAATACAATGAGATGAATTCAGATTATGTACTCCTCTCATTTAACGACTGCAATCACCGGTTTATCGCTGTTCCTTGTTCATGTAAATTTATATTTAATCTCAATCAGCGTATCTTAAAAATCACGTCGTCATGGTGACGGCTATTTACTTTGTGAAGCATTTGAAAAGCGACGTTCGGGTTAGCTACGCTAATTGAAACCGACATGTTCATGTATCAATGTCACGGTCCACCCAAAACTCATTTGACCAGACGCCAAATCAAATCACGGTGCGGTTTCTGCGCCCGCGAGTCGTCAACCTAAATCATTAAATTGCTGTTTTGCTACGGTTAAATGTTGTAAAACATGAAATAAAATTCCTGACGCTTGAAAAATATTTACGCAATTAAAAGATTAACGTAATGTTTAGATTAATAGTAACTTTATTCATCCTCTTCATTCTCGCCGTAATTATTTACAGTGTGTGCGACCGTTCAGTTCGTCCAAGTACAGCACACAAACAAGTAATACATGCATAGATACACAGATACATAGATACATACATACATACATACATACATACATACATACATACATACATACATACATACATACATGAAAGGTTCAAATCTCTTTATTATCCAGTTTAAAGCATTCAAATGAATCATCCAAAATTACTGACATCAAGATCAAGTGAACTTTGTTCAAATTTCAATCGGAAACATTGCAGCTTTTTGACAGGAAATGTTCAGAGTGGTATAACATTGATTTTTCAAAGAAAGGCTCATTAAGTGTCCTCAGTATCACATTCCATTTACGTCCGCTGAAGTCCATTCACTGACAGTAAAGGAAATGTGCAATACTGAAGTCGAACTCTTAATCTCTCTCTCTTGCTTTGTCTGTTTGTCTGTCTGTCTGTCTGTCTCTTACGCACTCTTACATGTATGTATGTATGTATGTATGTATGTATGTATGTATGTATGTATGTATGTATGTATGTATGTATGTATGTATGTATGTATGTATGTATGTATGTATGTATGTATGTATGTATGTAAGTATCTATCTATCTATCTATCTATCTATCTATCTATCTATCTATCTATCTATCTATCTATCTATCTATCTATCTATCTATCTATCTATCTATCTATGTTCTAAGTATCTGTTTACGTTTGTACGTATCTATGTATATATCTACGTATTGTATCTCTGTATGTAGCTCTGTATCAGTATATCTATAAGGTTATCGTATGTTTGTATTCTGTCTCTATCTATCTATCTATCTATCTATCAATCTATTTTCCTGTTTACACATATGCAAAGTCACCAATCAACAGGAGCTCCACGAACTGGCAGGTTCATTTGAGAAGAATATAAATAAATTGCTTGAATAAAATTATACATTGAAATATTCAAACATAAAAAGGATTTTTACACAGAGTAGACAAGACCATAAGGATCAGGATGATTCGCAACAAAGAATGTTACTCAGTGCATCTAGAAAGCTATTAAAATTGTCAAAGGGGCCAATATTGTGCATATTCAAACTGAATATCAAAATGTCTACGTACGTGATGTAAATGTATACTTTAAGGTTTTAAGCTATACGTATGCTCAGCTGTACATGGTGGTCTGAAATGAGCGTTGTCGTGCAATGTGACAGTGGGGAATATCTTTTTAATCGAATTGGAAAGAGAACATTTTGAATTTTATGATAATATTGAATAATTTTTGAAGTCGGGCTTTAAGCTTTCTCTGCTTGGTTCGGCATTGAATATACGGAAAGTAAAGCACAGATTAATGTATGTCCCTTTTCGACGCAATCGTCATGTATGTAAAATCTTAGTGTAATTGTCAAAACGGAATCTTCATCTGCTCTAGAATTCATTTCTCAACAATAGAATTGTATAATTTACACACTTCGTCTTTCAGCACCCAGAAGGGAGTCGAACAACAATAAATTTGCACCATATGAAAATAAATTTGAAAATGTCATCCAAAAATGAAGCCCTTGGTCCTTTAAGTAAGATATGAATGAACAAAATCAAAGATAGTTAATATAACTTCTATTGAACATTCTGGCTAGACATTTAGCGAGATGTTAACAGTCAGGACATAGATTGATAAATAAAGATGTGTTTTTAAAGATACTTAAAATGTCCGTGAGTGACCGTTTTGCAAACAGTGACAACGTATTGCCCGATTCATGTTTTACTTTATTGGCTTTCGAACATATATGTGTGCACTACAGGGATTTCACTTGCATTTATTTAAACAAAGAAATTCAATTTCCTAAACCAACGTCGACCTTTCCTTGTTACGGAAATTCACGTGTTGATTTTACATGCTGGAGCACACCGATTCTGTATAGGCAACGGATAATAGGCGCAAATTACAATAGCTAAAAAAGAATATAATTTTTTTCAATGTTGTGTTTTGCCGATATATTTACTATAGTGCTTTGAATTTATCGTGTATGTGACATCAGAAGTGACGTAGACATTACAAAGTTGTCGATTGGATTCTCTGTAATATGTTATTTCCCTAGAGTTTCTAAAATAATCCTTTATCATGAAACGATGGCGTGCATAGCTGTTCAAGTCTAAACGAGGCAATCTTTTTGAAACACATTTGGATATTTTCACAAATTTTGTAAAATCCGTGGATCATCAGCTCGTCTGTTACCCTTTCAAACACACCATTTCTCTTTTTTTCCCGCGAAAACGCGGTACTTACTCCGCAAATTCGTCGGAAGTTGAAAGAATAATTATCTCGTAGATTACAGCTGACATGAAATGTATAAGTGGAGACCTGAAATTGACAATAAAGTGTTTTGAATGATCAAACCATCTATATACAAAACTAACACATTCATCTAACATTTAGCGTGTCGCCAGATTTCGATCATCAATCAAGTTGTCATACGCAGATATATATCTCCGCTGTGACTGAATTTGATCGTAGTTCATGCATCGTTATCTCAAAGTCGTAGCTAATTTATGTCCATTACGCTAAGATGGACGTCACTCAGGCACCTGAAATAGCTGCGCGGACCACCTATTATGCAAATTTGAAAACTGAAACATGAAGGGACTCGTATCCAATTGTCATACTCCTAAAACCACCAAGTAATGAATCTTCTGGCTGAAAAGCAATTTAGGGAGACATATGGGTATTTCGTACTCTGCGTGTAGTTATTACGTTTGGAATGAAATGTCAATCCGCCTGGCATTCATATTATGATAACATCCAACGTGGAAGTAATACCAAGCTGCCTCCTTAATAAAATAAGAATTGCCCCCTGACAACGTAATAAACGATGCTTTTAAGGAGGTCCACATATTGAACAAACATATTGGAATGCCCCTTTATTGAGATTGACAAGTACAGACTCTCTTGTTGCCAAGTTTTAAGTCACTCCACCGCCAATGTTTTTTGGGTCGGCAGTAACGTAGTTTTATCTTTAATAAACGAGAAGTGCTGGCAGAGACATTACGACGCAATGCTGTGCAGTTGGTAAGGCAGATTTGGATGGTATCGTTTGCCAAGCTACAATTTTTCAATGCCACCGCGTATCCAAAGCAAAAAAAAAACATGTTCACCGTCTTTTAAGAGTATTGTTGTTGTATTTTTTCCTGTAAAGTCTTGCTCTGATTTTTTTGTCTTTCATACAGAGCAAGGCGGATAAGCCTCAAGCAAGCTGAACTTTGCGAAGTAAAAACCATGCCGAATGATTCCATGCGGAAAGCAAGTAATTTCTTCGCCCGTTGTGCCGTCTCGTACTACAACAATGGAAAGCCGCGAAACCTCATCTTTATTTTTTAAAGCAAATCTAGCGCCTGTACGTTTCTAAGAACGAAACGTGAGGCTCAAGATGGAACATGGAGATTCACGATTTCAAATTAGAATGAACACCGGGTTCTTTTCCAGTTCCTGTGGAAACCAAAAGTAACAATTCCTCAATTTCACTCTTTCCCGCCATAACCACATATCCTTCAACGACAGCAACGTTGAATACGAAATAGACAGAAATGGAAACTTAATGAATTCAACACATTATACGCTCATTCCGTGATTCGCTGGAACACATCACAGAGAAGGAAAATAGAATGATGCGGCCTGAACGCTCAATGTCATCACAACACAGGGCGCTTGCTCGTAAAAAAAGTGACGTTACAGGGAACTAGTTCCATTACAAGTACCGAAGGTAATTAGATCGTGAAACTAGTGTCCTACAAATAAGTGATAATGCGGTCTTCAGATGCGTTTCTGGTAACACAGGTTTCTTGCGGTTATAATCGAGCTTAGTAGCCATCGTTACGATGCAATATGTGTTCGCTATGAAATGACATATGGAAGCAAGTATTATGTTGAGTTAGTACGCACATCGTAAATGAAAGACTTAAACGTTTGCCCAAACTTTCCCAAATGAAACTTTCAACCATTCTCTCTGAACCATAAAAAGAATACTGAAAAAACAGGGTTCACCTCGCTAAGTTTGGTTCTAGAGAATCAAATTACCCAACATTTATCGATTTTTGAAATGTAAAATGGCCGCCATCCCTTGTGTTAACTCGATGACGAAAATAAAATATTCAATTTAAAAAAAAAGTAAGACGAAAAGTGAAAAGTTTTCTTACTACAAGAGCTTTAAAATGAGCCCAACACGTGATAGATCAGAAAAAAACTGTAAACATTTGACGGTCCGAATATCTTTCCCCTTGGCGTAAACCATTTTGAATGCCGACCTTACTTCGCGTTACTTTTCCATTTCACAAACAAGTGATGAAATACAACGAAACCGTGAGACAGGACTCGGTTCAAGAAATTTTTATTTTACTGAGATGCAAACCCAGGGAGCTCCTCATTCACTGCCATTGAACAGGCTTGCTTATCTGAAATAAGTTGCTTTAATCATGGCAGATAAATTTCGCAAGATGCAGCTGTGTTTTGACAAGACAAGCTAGGCTTTTCTCCGTGGTTAATATTTAATGATGGCTGGCGAACGCCAAGCAATAATTGAAAAGTAGATAGAGCATAACCACTACGCCGTAAACTGCGGGGTCGTTAAACACTGAAATTGGCTACAACATTCACCCGTGGTTGCTGATAGTAAAATGACGTGCATGACGAGTATGATAATTTTTCATAGCGATGATTTTTGTTACTTATGAAACTTGAAACGCGGTGTGTGTATGGATGATTTACCAAAAGGATAACTCGGCCGCTTGTGTCAGTATGGTGTGTGAAATGCATTCGTTTTGAGCTTGTACTGTACGTTACTTCATTACCTATGCAGATTGGTGCTCCTTTCACGGGTCGAATATTGAACTTTCAGACTTGGTCGAAAAAAGTTAATGATTGTTTTTGTCAAGTATGTTCCAGTACGGCATCAATTCTGTTTCACAGCTGCAAATGAAGTTCAATTGAATCGTCACTTTTCTACGTGTGTCTAATGTTCCAAACAGGGTCTTTTTTTAATCTCTGATAATAATTGCCAAGAACGACAGAAGCTGCTAGACTGTACAGGCCTTCGGTGAAGGAATTCTACCTATGTGGGCGCCAAAGTCCCTGTCCTATATGAAGGATTCCTATCTAAGTTAACCGTGGAAATTAACAAGGTCTAAGCCACGAGAACTGCAAGATGCGTACTATTTTCCAGTATTTTTATTTGTTTGCAACATACAATTTCTTGTTCTACTGATTAGAAATTATAAATCGAAATGCCTACGTGTTCTGCGTGTCAATTGAATATCAGTCCGGACTATTGCATAATTTGCTCTGTACGCTGTATTTGCGACCCGAATACTTTATATTCAACACGCTTTACGGAGAAATAAAGACAAACGCAGTTGTTCCCTGAACAACAATGATGAGAATATCACCAGACGTTTCGACTATTACCCTGTAGGATACTATTAAAAGTGAGGGTATATACTGCTCAGTGTTGTTCTGTTCAGAAAGAAAGAAAGTAAGTAGTGTGTTGTAATTATCCAATAGAATACCGCTTTTTTATACCGTCATGGCGAATTTAATGGTTTAACACTGAAATTATTTGCAGTTGGGGGATCATACGCAGACTAGGATATTGGAAGACTTCTACCAAACGTTTTCCGTTTAAACGTCTATACCATCACACGCGTGGTTTTCGCTACGCTAGTTCCAATAGAAAAATTCTTCAGCACATTTCAAAACATATGAAACACGCTCCGTGACTCTACAAATTCTACCGGACGGTAAACGTGTCGACCGTGTGCAAGATACGTAAACTATGATGTCAAACACATATTTTATCACGTCATCGAACAGTCACGTGACCATACATGATATACCTAAAGTGTTTGTTTGTTTTTTCTTTCTTAATCCGTATTTGCTCGTGTGGGTATGCAGATAACATAATAAAGGTTAAGGGAGGTTACATAAAAAATTTGAGCAACCCATTCAGGATCATACATACATACATACATACATACATGTGTGTGTATATATATATATATATATATATATATATATATATATATATATATATATATATATATATATATATATATATATATATATATATATATATATATATATGTATGTGTATATATATATATATATATATATATATATATATATATATATATAATATATATATATATATATGTGTGTGGTGTGTGTGTGTGTGTGTGTGAAACAAATGACCATATGAATGTCGACAATGGCTCCTGGATCAAGCAAATAGAAGGGATCTAGTTACCGATAACTGCGACAAAGTTCGAGGAAGAATATTACTATTTATGAAATGATCTATTGACGTGCATTTGTACGACTTGTTTTGACTCTGGGTATTTACAAGTGTGTCAAATTCAGAGTGTTTACAGGATGAGATGAAGCAGGGAACCTGTTGTATCAATTCTTTTTCACAGTTGCTATAAAGCCATTACAAGCTATATAAACTAATTTTAAACCTTTGTTAGCGTTTTCAAAGAACTCATTTGTAAAAGTCGGAGGAGTCCATTTCATTTTACCTAGTAAGTCTGTTTCCGATGGGCTGATGCACACTAGAACGCCTGTTTTGGAGCCGAGGCATACCAAGTGAAGTGCCACTTGTGTATGTACATATGACGTCATCGCTTTGAAGTGACAACCGCTCTGGCAGAATTGGCCACCGGCTATTTGAGCAAAAACATAATGTTTGCGCAAGTTTGACCGAACAAGTGAAATGTGAAATAGAAAGAATGCCCACCAGTGCGCAAAACCAAGGAAGTTCACGGACTCATACATTCAAAGTTTGAAGAAGGGTATGTTAACAGGAAGTAATAATGAGCACCAGAAATATTTCCACAGCGGCGTGAGTGTTATATTGTCTTGCAGGTAACTTTTTATGAGCATATGATGCATTTCGATCTCACAAGACGTGATAAAGAAGCCAAACTGGTTTAAATAATTATTTAAACTGTTCAGGATATATGACAGGCGTAATAAGACTCTTTACGGCTGTTTCTGGACATGATAGCAGCAGATTTACTTTAAAGGTATACAGTCACCCGTAATCTAAATATGCCCATATATGGTTAAAGGGGCGTTCCTTGGTATTCAAAATGCCCATGTGAGGGCGCTGTTTTTAACAAGCGGCAACCCGCTTAAAATCTGTGATTGGTTAGATTTTCTCTTTCCTTGGTAACTGTGGCAAAATTGGAACAGGTGACAGTATACCTTCAAATGTGCCATCTGTAGACATGTGTTACTCCAAGCGCAGACACAAGTCATTGGCCAATTCAGGAGGTAATTTGTTTCTGTGGCAAGAAGAATTCATGTGGGCATTTAGTCACTTTTGCGGCCAACACCTTGACGTCTATTGAGATCACAACATATGCTATGAGTTACTTTTATGCGTCGTTATCCAACCCATCGGAGACAAGCGGGTAACTACAAGTCGCCCGCGAAGTTCTCGACTAAACGGCCGAGAATCAAGGCACTGCGAGAGCAGGAATTCATTCGATTTATTGTCGTAGCAGAGGCAATATATACACCTTTTATTGATTGAACAGTTCTTAACGACTCTAATGTACAACTGCAAACTAAACATGGATATTTGTTAGCTCAAGTCTCACGCGCTCATCACCTCTGTCCGAAACGCTATAAAATTTTAATGGGTAACAATAACCATCATGCATCTCTGCGCCTTATCAGCAGATCATGTGTTGGAATGTCATCTTAAGGACTGATTCAACCTCGCATTGCGATTTTTATGCATCAACGCGGGCAAGACTGACAGTGTTTGTTTATCGCCATCGATTTGTTCCAAATTTATATCCACTGTATGTTCGTTAATAACGCTACATTGCGTCGGCCCATCCATTTGCTCAATAAACTATTTGCAATCCATAAACAGTCATTAATAATTACTGAAGTTTCTTTTTTTCGCCGTCTCACAAAAATGTTTTCATTCCATGACAAGACTAGCTCAGTGGTGTGTGAACCATAATCGTAAAATGATGTCAATTTTTAGTCAAAAAAAGAAATATGGTCATTAGTCGTACAAGCACCTGTAATCTAACTCCCTCTTGCATTACGCTGCTACAGGGGCACTCTTCCATGTAAATTTTGGGCACCCATCCTCGTATTGGACTCTCAACCTTAAAACTGCCGATAATGGTATCTTTCGTGCATTTTCCAGCGTGTTTGTTTTTCTTTTTCTGAAGACAGTTTCTCATTGTGCTCAAAATAACAAAGTGTCTAGTGTTTGTTTGTGTGCAATGTTCTTGTTGACGACTGAACTTCATGTCAGCCCGGGCAAGACTTAGTTTGTCTACAATTAGATCACACATTCTACTGTAAGCATTGTGTTGGCAGGAATAATACTTTGCATGAACGCACTTTTGCCGAAGAATGAGGGAATGTATTTATCATAAATACAATAAGTATATATCATAAAAAGGTTGAAGGTGTTGTCTATTTAGGAAAATCTGTTTACAGCTTTACTTGCTCGCCTGTAGCGCGCGGTCTTTGCACGTTATCACTCCCCTCGGCGATGCAAAGATTACTCTGTTTATGTGATTATGTTTCCTTATCTGTTATCAAGGCATCTTTTCTTGCAACGGGCCCGCGATATATCTCTTTGAAGAAACATGCAAATTGAGAGGGAATTTGTATAAGTGCTGATTTTATATATGGATCACAATGGGATTAAATTGTTTGTTTTTTCTCTGAGTAACAGCGGGTTCCACTGTTTGAAGAGATGGCCTTAATCAGCTCATCGGCAATATTAATTATTATAGTTTTTGCAAGGAACCCTTCCTTTAGATTACTAAACTTGGTAAACCAGGATCTTTCACCTTATGCTGAGTCAGAATGATGAATTGATTGAATTTCAAGATCGCCGATGACTCGCCAGTGGCTAGGTCGAAAAAGCAGAACCCTTTTCTGGCGTTGATCAAGCGCTGCATGAATTCTTCATCTTAGAGACGCGGATCAACAAATGTGCGGTGTGTTGCAGATAATTACTTGTCAACGCTAGTGTTTATGGTGATTAATGCTCTTCGTGGTGCTCTAGCGTTGCATCACAGTCTGCCTAGTCGGGGGGAAGAGCAGATAATGCCGCGTAGGAGTCAGCGCAATACGCTGCCTCAGGGAGGGAATTCATTTCATTCACAATTTTATTTTGAAAACCCCCTTTGCGCTCGTAGGAATTTGACCTTCTGCTCTGGGCCCCGCGACCAACTGCTAAAGCACTCTACGTTCAGCGATTCAGGAGGTTTTCATTCAAAATTTCGATTGGAATTATCATAGATGGGCACTCCCAGATATCTTTGAAATCTTTTCCAGTTTTTTTTTCCCATTACCTGGGAATATTATTAATTTGATTATTTAATTGGGTTCCGGGAGGTACATGCATATAGGCGGGGTGGTTTCTTTGCGTTCCACGTGAATTAAACCGCAGCTGGAGCTGCAAACTTTTCCGGGTAATTGAAAATCAAACATGAAATCTCTACATGTTCTGTTAAATGGGGAATGTGATGCTGTGTAAACATCGAAAATTGAGTGACAACTAAGTACGATTGACACCTATCAAATGAAACATACAGTGCAATACTAGAAGCACCGCGAAAGTATGAAATATGATGCTGTGATCTTAAATTACCGCTGACTGTATATAATCTCGAAATTAACGACGCGTATTTATTCTATGTGCCATATTGACGAGTATCCTTAAAAGTAAGTAGTAAGTAAGTAAGTAAATATATATATATATATATATATATATATATATATATATATATATATATATATATATATATATATATTCTTACTTACTTACTACTTACTTTTAAGGATACTAATTTTAAGCATCGTAATTTCCCATGAGAACAACTATGTACTTATATATATATATATATATATATATATATATATATATATATATATATATATATATATAATAAGTATATAGATGTTCTCATGGGAAATTACGATGCTCAATGCTCAAACAAGAGCGTTTAAAATTAATTACAACAAATTTCTTCAAGTACACAGTAATAATATCTGTTACTCTACTTTCATGCATCCTGCAATCTTCAGACAGTTCTGACTTTCTGTCTAAAGATTGCAATATGCATGAAACTTAAGTAACAGATACTATTACTTTGTACTTAATAAAGTAATTGTGTCAATATATATATATATATATATATATATATATATATATATATATATATATATATATATATATATATTCATGTTATATATATTCATGTTATATATATTCATGTTATTAAACATCGAGGAATGCCCCGGAAAGATGTTCATAAGGCGTTGCAGCTCGACTTATCCATAAGAATTCGTGAAATGATGACGGAACATTTTTCATGACCTATGTATCACCGTTTGCCCTGCGGCTATTTGCACAGTTGTCGTAGTGCCAACTTGACTTCCGATGCGCAAGTAGGTTTTTTTCGGGAATGTAAAACAACGTGACAAGTTTTGAAGTGGCGTAGGGTGCCCTTGGAAATCATACGACCTTGGACTTGCACTGTTTGAAAATACAAGACACATACACATGCACACTCATGCTGCAAAAATTTGTCAGGAATTTTTCGTCTCTGCAGTATGCTTTGACTGGCGGAAGTGAATGGCAGCACAAATCGATTTCCATTGAGCGTAAAAAAGCTCGAAGATTTTGACAGACTGGAAGAGGGGTTATTGCCCTGATGTCATGAATTAACACCCAAAAATAGTTCCGTACACATGAAAAAAGCAAGAGGTGGCCATGACAGCTGCGCAATAAGATATGTAAATACAACTCTCCTTTGTCATCACGTCTGATTTAAATATTAAGTTCGGTTTGAAATATTACATTGAGGACCAAACGACAGAAAATGTCGCTTTCCTGTTTTCATAATAACTTACAATCCTTAATATTTGGAATGTTGCACTTACGAAATGTAGCCGCATGTTTGTCATACTCGTTTAGATGAAAGCATCGGCGGCTGGGTAGTTTTTGTGTTAGTTTAATGCTAAAGCGATTTCAGCATCTCGCGGCGATCGATCGGTCAATAGACATGTATTCGCGGAGCGTCTTCCAAGATTTAACGACAGGAGGTGCAGTGTCATTACGTTTGCATGGTAGGCTAAGTCGGGGCTTTCCACATTTTGTCGTGGCCTTTGAATCTCACGGCTTAGGATTAACACTCTGTGTGCCTGCGTACAGCTCCCCGACTTTTCACACGACTGAAATGTCAGGCGGCGCTCGATCGAACAGCAAGCTGTGTCATCCAAACAGTTTACACGCCGTACAGACTTAAAACTCGGAAATGTATACGCCGGGTGATATTTGAACGAGTAACACGACGGCCTCAGAGAGATTAAAACCTTCAGTGGCGTATCGATGTATCAAATGACGCAGATAAACTGATAAATTTATTAGACCTGCCAGATATAAATTGCAGTCCGCGTAAAATCAGCTTTTTTTTTTACAAAAGACTCATTTTGTTCTACTCAGAGAGCCGCCGGGCTCCGTTGCCAACTGTCATCAGCTAAGTCGTATAATACCACCCATTTTGACGCCTATATGTTCACGATTTGATGGAAGGCCTCAAGCTTCATTAGCGGGACTATTTGTTGTGTCACGAGTTAGAAAAACTGGAGGCGATGAAGTATAAATTGATATCCTAGTTTTGTTTCGAACCGGAGTATTAATTATCGCTACTTTTCAATTATATGTATATTTCAGAGTGTTTTTTTTCAACCAAAGGTATCTGCTTACTACCTTTTACCATACTTCTTTGTATAACATTACGCGGGATTATTAATGGTCGTATCGGTTTCAGAAAATTGCACAAAATCGAGAGATACAAATGTTGCTGACGGAATTGCAAAAACACATGAATACCGACAACGTGACGCGCTGAATGGGACCCTGAGTGGCGATTTCGAGCTTGGGAACAAAAGTGCTAAATTGTGTGAGTGAATTTCTTTATTTTCGCAGTGCACGGCAGAGATACGGAGATCCAGTGGAAGCGCAGACTGGTGAAGCGGATCGAAGCACTGCGCCGATAACATCAAGCTCTGAGCATCCAGGGGTTTACTTAATTTGTGGGAAGATGAGTTCGTTTGAATAGCAGATGGGGGAACCCTTGAACAGACTGTAAAGTATTTCACTGAGTACAATTATCTGCCGCTGAGATAGTTCAGGAAGGACTAGCTTGAGAACAGTCCGAAATGAGA
Source organism: Ptychodera flava (assembly GCF_041260155.1). Classification (NCBI taxonomy): domain Eukaryota; kingdom Metazoa; phylum Hemichordata; class Enteropneusta; family Ptychoderidae; genus Ptychodera; species Ptychodera flava. The sequence goes on along the minus strand of NC_091946.1, from coordinate 23,948,661 downwards.
AGGAGCTCGTTAATTTCCGGCTATCAGATCGTTCATCAGTCTCTATAGATATCGCGTGCATAGAGTGGTTGTAGCGGGACAAAAATTATGCATATGTAATAAAATTCTCTCCGCGTACGTCTTTTGAAGACCCATCATGTCGCCTGCCTGCCTGTTTGTCTGACCGTCTGACAGTCTTCAACTCTGCCTTCGCATGTCAGTTCATCTGTCAAAATGTCTGTTGATTACTCCATGCATCTGTCTGTCCACACTATGGCGTTTGCCCATCAATATGCTATTCTGTCTGTCTGTCAACTTTCTCCTGTGATCTCTTTCCTTGTGTCTGATTGCATGTCCATCAGATGTCCGCCAGTATCTGTTTGCCAACTTATAAACTTCTCTTTCGTCTTTCAGCGCCAGGATGTATCCATCTGTCTGTCTGTCTGTCTGTCTGTCTGTCTGTCTGTCTGTCTGTCTGTCTGTCTGTCTGTCTGTCGATTCTCCTCATTCGAGCCTATCTTAACTCTGACAACTATTCCTATTCCCTTTCCGCACCATTCTTTCTACGAATTTTATGATGCGTGACAAAAGAAACAACGGTCCCCAGTAATCTTTTAAAATCAATATAAATATGGCGAATTCAGCTTCCATGATCTTATTAGCAGCTACAAAATTGTATTACTCGTCCCTTGTTCATTCATACATTAATGTGCAGACTGGAAGCGTGAAGCGAGAAACTCACTTTGTGTCAAAACCGGGGAAAGGCAACAAGATAGTAAGGATGACACATGAGTGATTAGTCACGCAAGACTGGGGTTAACTGTGGCGACGGACTAACAGGGGAGAAAACACGGGGATGTGAGCGTTTGCTGCTGCAGAAATTTGAAATAATTCATCGCCCGAAGTGATGTCACGGAGACGCGTCAGGTGAACGGGGATCTGGACAATGCCCGAGGGGAACAAAACATAAAAAGTAACGAGAAAGATCAACATGATGTATGGTCGGAGCGTGTCGTAAATCTCGTTGTAAAAGAAACACTTACCTTGTAAGGAACACCCGAGCATTAAGAAGCCGCATATTTGAAGCACTGTGAGACACATCATCGGGTCTGTTAACTTGCGTGTTAAATTCATTGTGAATTAGTATTTGTCACTTCTCAGGCGTTGACGGCTAGCAAGGTTTGATGTCACCTCATATGAAACACTTGTAAACGAGCCTCCTTCTGCAACAGCCAGGCGCAGTACTTCAGGAACGCCGATTTGTCTGAAAATTCAGCGGTAAAGTAGTTGCTTGGCCTCTACAATAACGTCGATCACTCTCAGTGGCGCTCGAACTTGCTAAAGCTTATTTTTTCAAATCGCTGAACAGTGGAAACCGTTTTTCCCCTCCTGCTTTTCGATCGATGCAAAGCTGCCTGGATTCACCGTTGATGCGCTCGGCGTGTTACGCTTGGGGCGAGTCGCTCCGGAGATATGTCCGCGATGCAATAATGCGTAAACAAATTTGCCGGGGCGTTACCTGAAAAAATGCGCTAAAAGATTGATAAACCACAACACTTCGTACACTACTCCTCCGTTGATGTAATGGTCGCCGTTGGAGATCGAGCGAGTTAGCTGAAATCACGTCTATAGAAAGGGAAAACTAGCGATGTATGATTACTTGATTAGCCAATAAAGTGGTTGGGCCATTATTTCTAAATGGATCCGGGTAAAATTACAACATTTCCTTGTGCGCTGAAATATCTTTCGGCGCACCAGAAAGAGCGAAACAATTGTCTTCTTCCGAATCTACAACAGCGCTGAGAGTGTTTTGCTCAAAGGCAACTTGCAGTATTTAGGGCTTGGTCTTCTATCGAGAGGAAAATGCCAATTTGAAACAAAAGATACCTTTTTTCTGACAGGTAAGTAAATTGTGGTTTCTCTCAGAATGCTATAACTCGACGAGAGTGTAAAACCCAGTTGGTTTCCAGGATGTTCAAATCAAACGGCCACGGCAATGCTCTTTAAAGCGCGATGATCGGCGACAAACGCTTGATGCAAATGCCCTTTCAAGCATGTAATAGCCGTTAACAACGCGTCACATGCAAACTGCGGATTCTCCACCAAAATGACTTTTCTCTCTCACTCTGAAAAATGTAGAGCCGGATCTCTGCAAACAGGTCTGCCTAAAGCCCTCAGTTTGCTTATCTGATACTGCAGTCTGTAGCGTAGATTTTCATTCCTGTTCCGGAAAACGGTCTGAACTCATCCTCACTGCAGCACCAGATTAACGTCTTCTGTACAAGTTTTTGACTAGTTCGGTAAGGATAACTACAGCAAGTTCGAAATTCCGGTAAAAAGTTGAAACTGGGCGAAATTTTCTCTCCAACGCGACGTGTCACGCAGCTCTGTGAGGCGGCAGCCGATATGTCATACTTTTAAAATGGCAAAGCGGCATGAAACGCCAAGCTGGGGAGTCCGACAGAGATCCATAATGAATGACGAGTTAAAGGTGCAAGGTGCGTAAGAGCAGTTCCTCAAAATGGTCACCCCAATTCGCCTTCCAATAGGATTCAATTAACCAACAAACAAATCCGTCGCACCCGATCTTCCTCCCAGGGCCGGCTTCGCACATCGTTTGAAATAAAACTTGTCTTTCATCAACGCATGTGATGACCGCGTTTAGTATCTGTGGCACCATGGAAAATAACAGAAGCGTGTCCACGGAAATGTGAACTCCGTCTATACAATAAGCTTAGGTGAGTTACATTGTTCTCGTATTGTTTTTGAAGATTCTAATGTCCTAGAAAAGTGACAACGTGACGCACCATGTGTTTTGATCAACCTTCTGAACTTTATATATATCCCTGTACTGCATGGATAGCGGGTTAATGTGGCCATTGATAAAATGTCAATGCCATATCAGCAGAGCACATTTTTTCTCCCTTCTTAAACTTTCTATCACTTTTTTGTCTTTCCTTAAACTTCTTTGTTAGTCAAACTGTCATTTTCTGTGTCTCACTCTACGTTTGTCTCAATCTCCCTCTAAATTCCATATCACTCCTACCTATCTGTCTGTCTGTCTGTAAGTCTGTCTATGTCTGTCTGTCTGTATGTCTGTCTGTCTGCCTGCCTGCCTAAATGATTTTGATCACAGTACCCTGAATTGACCTGTCACTGTCATAATTTAATTGACCATTATATATTTTGTTTCGGTCATAGTGGTCGATTAACCTTCATCAATCAAATTTTACATTTAAGGATGCAGGAACATCAGGTACCGCTGTAAGTGCAGCAAGTGGTGAAAGCGGCACACATTTATTTTGCGTTTCATATGGCGCATGGCGTCCGCGATTTATCGACGCGCTCTGTAAATGCCACATACAAATATAACATAAAACAACAGAGAAAGTAGTAAAGAAAGGGTGGTCAACTGGATTAAGTAAGAATTTTTACACCCCATTTTATTCATTTATCTACATGAAGTGAAGGAAAAATTAACCATCCATGTAACTAAAGTGTGACCCTGACCTATATACGAACTCACGCACGCGCAGCAGTGCATTGTCCTGAACTAAGCGGGGAAATTCCTGCTGAGCATGTTTATACACGTTCCGAAGGTGTACGGGAAATTCCGTGTGAGTCATCACCATCAAACTAGCCTATATAAAGGAGCCCCGTTGTCAGTCCGACCGGCCGGTCGCGGAGTCTAGCTGATGTTGAACACGAAGTTCCTATCGGTGCGAACTTGTTCACCTGATAGATAAAATTTTAGTAATTTCCTCTGAACTTAAAATATGACGGAAGACCATTACTTCAAATAATATGAGACGTTTCAGATGAATGGTACTGATATCTAAAGTGTTCACTCTTTTATCTCTACGTACAAATGTAGTTCCTAAGTCGTTCTCTATTCTATTCCCACCAACAAAACATTCAATACTCATTTCCCCTCCCCGATCTTTATCAATACTTATGATAATATCACAAGTTGTTCTGTTATCTGTTTTCATAGCATAATATCCAACCAAATCGTCAAATTCATCTCCAGTAGCTAACTTTACACATCTAATGAGAACTGTACCATGTTGAAGTATTTTCATATTATCAGTCATCTGTTGATTTACAGTCTGTAAAGTGAGAACAGCTGCCTCATCACCGACACTTTTAAGACCCAGTTTCTTTAAAGTTGTGTCCCAAAATAATCTAACTGGAACTCCGCTAGCTGTATACGAGCAATAATTCTCCCCCTCGTTTATCCACCTTCTTAGTGTATTATCTGCCTTCATTATTGTATTAAGAGGACTAATTTTAAGGGAATCGGTATACCAAGAAGTGCAATGTATGGATTCGTAGGAGTAAGCCAACTACGAAAATCTAACAATTTATATTTGTTTACATTGCTATCAAAATAAATCACATTCGGAGTTCCTGGTGGTTCAGCAACACCTCCTGCAATTTCACTATCCAATATATCTAAGATGTTACGCGGCACATTATAAGGCATGAATTTCTGACTAGCCGAATCCCATGTCAGAGCAAAAGGAGTAGAATCATTCGAAGCCTTTGTGGCGTCAATTACAGTTTCATCAATGTCTTTAAGTTCGGAAAATTCTACAGCATGCTCGTGGGATGGCACCGCGGCATTGGCTAAAACGAAATATTTTTCGCGGTCTTTATAACGAAGGACGTAATCCTTATTATGATTAGCAGCCATCTTAGTATTATTGTTAACTTTAACATCACTCAGATCTTCAAGCTCAAGATTTTGCATACGAATTGTACCTAGACCGAAGCCACTTGGATCAGACATACTCCGTAGGGACCTATATACAGTGAAAATTAAAATAATACCTTGTAATATACAATACACAGTCATGGCTTCAGCAATAGGAATGACAGTTCTCGGTGCTGTATTAAATGCAACGGCATTCACAGGAGGAAATATTATCGGACAAAAGCTTTCTGGGAATGGTGAGGCTCTTATGAAGAGAAAGTTCGACATGATAAAGCATTAGAAAAATTTGAACATGATCGCAACGTCTGGTCAGAAAAAAGATTACTACAGGCTGACTGGGAAAGAGAAAATCAAGCAAAGGATGCGCATGCTGCGGCAGAATTAAGAGATACAGATGCAGAAATCCTGGAAGAAGCAGAAGCGGTGCAAAGCAACTCTACGTCAGGCCGTTCCGAAGGGGCAGTTCAATTCTCAGATTATTATCAACCCAGCCCTGAGCAAAAGAAATATGAGATGATCTATATTGCTGGAGGATTGGTCGTGGGATGGTTTATCTTCCGATAGGGTTACACCGGGCCCGCTTCGGGACTACAATAATTCAATACAAAAGCTAATTGGCCAGTTATTGAAATCGATCATGTTCCCATCCTGATCTGTTATCCAGATACGCATTGAATTCATGTAATCTCCCCCTTTTCTCAATGGCATAGAAATTGCTCCGTTTTTAAAATCGTAAGTAACCTTTTCACTTATTTCTCTCGTATCCCGGATGGGAAGTATTGTAAACAGTTCGATACTTTCCCCTGTATGTATCCTCCGGAGGCACCCGAACCAAATGAAACATAATTTCCAGTAACATCGACTACATCTGAATGAACTATATATTTAGTGACTGTTAAGAAATCCACTTTCTTCGGACTCATAGTACTTTTTATAACTGGGTTGTCCTCAGGTTTATCTGAAAAACCAACTACGTTGGCAAAGCTACCTGTAGCATTGAAATAAACTTTAACATCTTTAGCCAAAGTTAGATGAACGTGGTTTGTCGGCAGATGTTTTTCAAAATTAATTTTTTGCTTCAACCCGATTGCTTTGTTTAACGTATCGATATTGTAGTTACCTGGACGTATTGATTTAGTCTTCTTCGGTTGGTCACCTTCTTGATATTTTATTACATTATTCGTCGATGTTATGTTATGCCATGAATTATATAGTCCGCACTCTAGCAGTCTTATCTTCGTAAACTGTGTCGTGTCAATACAAGGGTAAAAATTAACAGTAACAGGTTCACCTGTTTGACTTTCAATCCAAATGATCATTGTTGTGCGCTGTATATATTACTAAGTATAAATGTTCGATGAATATTATTATTACGAAGTATAAGGTTCTGCAGGAATAATATTTTTCTGTTCAAGGAGATCTTTGGTTGCTACCGCGGCAGCAGTCGCACCGCCTAATTTTGCCAATCGAGTCAAATTTGGACGACTTGGATCGCCAACCTCTATTTTCAGAAATTTGCTGGAGATCATAAGATATCCCATCGCAAGTCCTGCGATTACAATACCATCGTACATTGTGTTTACAACTGTTTTAATATCCATGATTGCTGACTAGTATATAAAATAAAAAATAAAAATAAAAAATATGGGGAGTTAATCCATCTCATACAATGTAGAGGAGCTGGGAACACCCCCCTCCCCCTCCCCCTCCCCTCCTCTCGGAACCCCTGTCGGAACTGTTCCGGATGGAGCTGCTACGTGCTCTGTTTTTTTCGCTTTCTGTGGAGGATCTTTCCGGACGGAACAGGGGGTATGCCGAGCACGCCCCCAATATAGCCCTAATGCAGTCAATGAAACTCCCACAATTCCTAAAACAAGATAACATTTATTATACCAGCGTGAATTATTATCACACTGTTCTTTCATTGTAGGCGGTAGGTCTGCTACCGCATCATTCCCCTCCCCCCTCTCCCCCCCTCCATTGCTTTTAGTTTCTTCTCCCTGTTTTGCCTGTTCCATTCCGCTAGTCGCTTCCCTGAAGCAACTCTCCCTGGATGCTTCGGCGGTAACGTTACTTTCTCTATGTTGCGCTGTGTCGGAGTCGGGAAGGTCGTCGTTTGCGGTGTGGGGGTCGTCGGCGGGGCTTCTGACGGAGTCCCTGGCGGAGCCGTTTGCTGAGTCTGCGAAGTTGAATCCATTTATTTCAGGTACTATATTAAACCCGATTTTTTTAAAATTTAAATGTTTACCCGTAATTAAACCGGTGGAAATTAGAGCAATCAGGGGCCCCCATGTGTACCTATCCGTCCTGATAATCGTTTTATTTCACTGTTTAGAATAAAATCCTTTTTAAGATCAGTGGCATAGTTATCTCGATCATCGATTGGAACTACCTGACTTATTGCACGGGCTCCTAGATCTATGAAACTTTGAGTGATGGTATCACTTATAAGAGAACTGTATTTCGCTTCATAGACTTTAAAGGCTCGTGTTATGAATTCATCTTTCCACGTTTCCACTTCTCTAACTGTAAACTCCTTACCAAAAAATAACTTACTTTGACCACTTGCGATGACACAGAGTATTTTTTCACGTTTTGTCTCTATTATGGATTGAGCGTCCGAAGGCGCCGAAGCCCCTTCGGAATGCGCTGCCATATTTGCCGCTGCCGATGACTTTATTAAATTCTCCATTGTTTGCAGTATGTTATCTATTCTTAGTAAAAAATAAAAAATTCGTTTAAACCTGAATCCGAAATAAAGTATTAACATAGTCTGGAATGTTAGTACCCCTAACAGAACCGTACCGATAGGGATTCCGACAGGGATTCCGGGAAAATTCTCCTCCATTTAAATCTATATGTATATAGAAACACGAATAATGAGTACAGACTTATTCCCAGTTGCTTTTCAATTGAATAAGACGAGCGTACCGACAGTACAGCATTCTGATATTCCTTCCAAACCGGACGGGGGAATAAAACCTATTCTCATGGACTTAGAAATATATGTAACGCCGACAGATAAATTTACTTTTCATCCACGGGATATATTTAAAGATAACGTAATCACTCATCGAACAGCGAAAGAAAGTAATGTCTGGCTGAGCGGTCCAAACATGAAATACTGGGACCAGCAATTAAATTTCGCCGTATGGTGCAGCACTACTGGTTGTGGTATATCATTCGCCCATCTCTTTGATAAGAAATTTCCGCCCCAAATACGATCATTCTGCCGTTTCCATGTATATTTTACAATACGTCGGATCCTTCACGAAATGGGCGTTGCACTTCCAGACGATACCCCCACCTTCAAAGCGGGCGACAATCCGTACAATCTCGTCCAATATGAACTTCTATGTACAGAATTTGGAAATATAAGTCCAACGAAGTCCGACTTTCGTTATCGAAAAGGTCAAAATAAAGGTCTTGGTTATGGTTATGAATATTACACTAATCGTGGTCCCGTTCGACAGCCAAAAGCGATATACAACGGTCGGAACTTTTTCCTCTCCTCCGACAGTGGCGTTTTCTATACACATACCATTTTTGGAAAGAAAAAAACATGTACTGCCCGCCAAAGACAGACCACACTATTATTTCTTCAGAAATGATGGATCGGAGGGACAATACAATAGTTTCATTCCTCTGAAGGGAGACTCAGGATTGACAAAGGCCGGTCTCGCTCGCCTCAACGAAAGTCTTGAAGCCTACGTATATTGCATACTCGGTGCACAAGCAAATATTCGCAGTACCATTGTGGGTGATACTGGCAGTGCAGAGCAAGTCCGAAAAGAATTCGGCGTTCTCCTCGAAGATGAAATTCGTAATACCGACAAAGTAATCAGTTATAGGCGATATCAAGACACAATAATGAATACTGGTGTCAAACTTGATATGGCAGTCTCGCCCAATTTACTTCTCTTACCGTCTGAGATGGTCATCTTTCGGGCCCTTTAATCTCGGGTTATAATAATGAATTGCAATACGCAACAGAATCTATGACCTTCGGGGTGAATGGTGATATAAACACGGAAGTACGAGAAAGTGCTGTACACGAGATGGAGGGGGGAGATCCTGTGAAGTGGCAGGACGAGCCCGGAGGATCACCACCACCTCACAATGACACGACTCGGATTCGGTCCCCTCCCCTCCCCTCCCCGGAACGGGCAGCATCTACGACCAGCGTAGACCCTATTCACGAATATGGTAAAATTGGTTTGTTATCTTTAGCAATATTCATTACTATTGTAGGTACTGGAATAAAGTCACTAACTATATAGTTCATTCAGATGCTGTCGATGTGACTGGGTTTCATCTAACTCGAACCAGTAACTTAAAAGAACTAGAAGAGATTCATTAATTTACAGTATATAGATCCAGAGGAAATGTCAATATACGTAACCCCACCATTCAACATGATTATAACTGGACCGACATATTCTGGCAAAACAGAATTTATGTTGGACCTCCTCACCGGTCCGTACTTAAGGAAATTCGAATATGTGATATTCATTTGCCCAACATTCATGAATAATAAAGCGTATAATAGAAGATTCATTTTCACCGATGATAATGTGTTTATATTTCCAGTCGGACTCGATGCAGTGGATGATACATTAACCTACGTACATAAAGAATGGGCCGGCACGAACACTTTAATAATCCTCGACGACTGCGCCTCGTCCAAAGATATGAAGAAGCGCAGTAACGTTTTAGTCCAACTTGGTTTCAGCGCAAGACACGATGGATTATCTGTCTGGGTTCTGACTCAACAATATACTAGTATTAGTAAACCATTTAGGGAAAACATACAGATGTTAGTACTATTTTACACACCGAACAAGATAGACAACAAAACTATTATAAAAGAATATGGAATGGAGGTGTCAGAACAGGAAGCCGTGGCCTAATCAAGCAATTGAAAAGTAGGCCATTCAGTAAACTAGTATTTCGTTTACGGCATCCGTATAGTATGAGATTTATAGAGGGTCCGGTGGCCGCCGATTTGGTACTATATAGATGCCCTCCGTACGACATAAAATTATTCGTATAATATAGCAATTATGGAAGCTGAAGCCGAAGGTGACAACACCGAAGGTACTCTTAGAGAATTATATTACAACCCGAAAACTGGTTTTGGAGGTGTACAAAAATTGTATGACGCAGCACGGGCCAGCGGACTCCACGTCACTAAGAAAGAGGTGAAGGACTGGTTAAAAACTCAGCTAACTTATAATCTACATAAACCGGTACCTCGTTCTCGTGGGGGTGCCTTCCGGGGCGGCCGACGCGTTTTTGTAACATCGATAGACTCACAGTGGCAAGCGGATCTCGTGGAATTCCCTCCCCAATTCACAAAAGAGAATCATAACATTCGATACATGCTAACAGTAATCGATGTACTCAGTAAATATGCCTGGGCTAGGCAATACAGTCAAAAACGGCCGATGACACTCTGAAGCTCTACAAGATGTGATTAAGAAATCTGGGAGAAGACCCGACAAACTTCAGACAGATGAGGGGCGGGAATTTACTAATCGAAAAATGCAGGGGTGGTTGGAGGAGTCAGGCATTCATTGGTTTCACACCTACAGTAACAAAAAAGCTAGCGTCGTTGAACGTTTTAATCGGACTCTTAAGACGATGATGTGGAAATACTTTACATACAGACAGACACGTGAATGGCTTTCTATTCTACCCCACCTTCTCGAGAATTACAATAACACCGTTCACGGAAGTATCAAAATGAAACCCAGGGACGTAACAGAGGAGAACGATTGGCAGGCATTTTATACACTATTCGGTCCTGAGTTGGCAGCCGGGGGAGCCAACCCTGAATTCAAGCCGGGAGAACGGGTTCGAATTACAAAATACAAGACCACTTTCAAGAAAGGATATTTACCAAATTGGACAGAGGAGATTTTCGTAGTTTCAAAAGTGGTGTACGCAGCTGGCTTGGGAACGCCGCCAGTTTACAAAATAAAAGATCTGAATGGAGAGGAAATACTCGGCACTTTCTATTCTGATGAACTTCAGAGCGCACCTTCAGAACGCGACGAGCTGTACAGAGTAGAACGAATTTTGAAGACGAAAAAAATTAGAGGAAAGAAATATTATCTGATAAAATGGAAAGGTTATCCAGAAAGTTTCAATAGTTGGGAGCCAGAGGAAAATGTTATTAGTACTACGTAAGTACTTCGTAAGTTCCTGTCCATGGTACTACGTAAGTACTACGTAAGTTCCTGTCCATGGTACTTGTCAAGTACTACGTAAGTACTAACGTAAGTATTTACGAAAGTTATTCAATAAGTACCATGGAAAAAGTCTTAATTTCTTGAAAGAAGAAAGTGTCAGTTTACCACCTCGCTTCCACCCACCTGGCCAAGTATTTATCATGTACTGTCGTAAGTAATGTTCACTTATTGCATCTTTTTCGGCAGTATGTGGATGAGGTGGTACCTCAGTTCCTGAACATATTAAGTTTGCAAGATCTTCAAAGCGACTTCTCATGTTGCCACGGTCCGTTCTTTCGAGCACCCCTTTTTCAGCTTTATCAATAAGTTCTGGCTGAAGTATAATGTACACAACTGACATGAACCATAGACAAGTAACTCCAAAGTCCACCCTTTTCATCATATCAAGTGCTCGTAAGTCAAACGGAGCATTATAAGCACACACTGTTTCACAAGCATTAAGAAGTTTGTGTAGGTTCTTGAGTGAGACTCGACGTTGTTCTAGTTGTTCTTGACCAGGTGGATAATAAGCTTTTCAAGTTCCTCCTCCTCGAAACCGTCTATTAAAAATCCCTGGCTGCCGCTATCGCGTGAGCTGCCCCATGCAATTCCAAAGTCAAAAGCTTGTGGAAAATCTACTGGTCCGACTGTCTCTGTATCAATCGTTGGATTAAGTATATTCTTGAGAACTTCAGGCGTAAGGGGCTGACTAATTACCAAACATGGAAGCCTGTAGTCGTGGCAAATTTCTAAGAAAGTCTGTTTGAACTTGTTGTGAATCTCTTCTAGTTCTTTTAAGGCGGTTATTTCGTACGACCTGGCTCGAGTCAACACATTCCGCCTGCAATAATCCCAAGGCATATCTTTGAATATGATAATGAAACTATGCAAATGGTCAAATGCTCTAGAAACAATCTTTTTTTCTTCCGCTGCCACGCCCCGGATTCTAGAAAAAGTTAGATGTTGAATTATGGAAGAGTCACAAATAATGTAGCGTTCCGAAGGATCTTTCCCAGCCCGACATTGTAAACTAAGAGTATGTTCTATAAACTGATTCTGAAAATCGGCAATCGAAACGTGGCGCTCATTATAAAAGTCGGCAATGTTGCTAGAAAAACTAGTGTCAAATTCTGGTACGTGAGACGCAGACAAATTTACTGCATCGTAACTCTTACCACTTCCAGTTGGTCCATTTATGAATATGTATGACATTTTGGGATACTATATCATAGAAATTTTTTTTAAATTTTTTTTTTTTATTAAGATATATACGATAAGACAATGACAATCCTTTCTATTTCAGATGCAATAAAAATACTTGAAACCGGAGAAAACATCAAAATTGATGATGGAGGCAAATTAGTATTTGGTGAATATGTAGATCCTATTATATATGTAGACAGTGAGCTAGAAGTGGTTTTCAATATCGGACCTAAGTACGGTTCAAAAGATCCAGCTACATGTGATGAAATGTGTGTCCGTTGGCAACAAAGTCTTCAAAAGTTTACCGATCTGATAGTATTCCGTACCTTAGGGGAAAGTTTCGATGCAAACACTGCTAAAAGTTATGCTGCAAGCCTGGCTGCTCACTCCAAGAATACTACCAGATTTTACTATCCATCTAAAGTGTATCAGAAGCGAGGGAGCGAGACACAGGGCGTGGCGTATTTTAAATTTCGATTTAAAAGAGGGGGAGGGGCTCACGATTTCGCTACATGTATTGATATGGTTCAAGAAATTGACTGTGCTTTTAAAGCAGTGAGCCCATTGCCAGTCCGAGAAAATCCTGCTATTGTACCTCGTAATATCCGGAAAGGTAGTAAGATAGAATTCTTAGCATTTAAACCGCGCTTAAATAAACGTGCCCTTTCTTTCACTGTTGAGAGATTAATATTTTGTGCTGCACCTAATAAACCAGAAATTCAAGATGCGGAAGAAATAGTCGACTTAGAAAGATTAGGTGAGATATATAAACAAATAAATGCTGACAAAAATATTATAGTGGATTTTGATGACCTATCATAGAATAATTATTTTTCATTTTAAAAATTTTTAGGATAGTATATATCATAAAGATTATTATGGCCCGTCGATTACATACAGCATTCAAGGGAGCAGTTTTACGAAAAGAATTTCCTGAAGTCAAGCGAGTCAAGGATATCGGGGAGCTGGTGGATATTGAAGGTATGGTCAAAGGGGAAAGATGTACTCTGTTTATACCGAAATGGAAGTCAAATTATCGGATCCGAAAACTGGTAATACACAACCGCGTTCATTGTATGTTAAATTAAATGATACATACACAAAAGATGTAAGAGGATCGGGATTGGATGTGGGGCAACAATTAATAGATCGCTACGATCGTATGCTTGATACAATTGAAAATGTTGAGGGTTCTGGTCTCGTTCTCGAGGAGATACTTAATTTTGAAGTAATTCTAGTAGAAGTTTTACTCGGGGCTGGCCCGGGGGCTGGGATTCAACTTCCCAGATGGTTAAAAAATAAGCATTGTGTAGCGATCTGGTGCTACCTTCGGGCAGCGAGAACTGTTTTCAATACGCCATCGTAGCAAGTTTAAAGTTGACCGACCCCGAGTTTCGTGAAAAGAAATGTGGTCAGGTAAGGAGAAAATGGAATACGTACGCCCCATTTATGGCTGACTACTGTTGGGAAGGTATTCCCTTTCCTACGCCCGCCGATCTGACTGTATTCAGGCGCTTCGAGCAGCAAAATCCGAGCGTCAAACTTCAAGTATTCAGATCTACGAGAATGATCCCGATCCGTCCGGAATAAATGTGTTATATAGTAGCTGTAGCGGAGCCGAAGGTCGGAGCCCATTCCGAAGGTGAAGCCGATAGGAATCAAATAGCAAATATCTTACTGATAGTTGGCGAAGACGGCGGCCGTTCTCACTTCGTACCAATTACTGCGGAAAATCGCCTTCGTAATTCTCGTACTAATCGAAAGAATGAGCGCAGACGGAAGTGTATTTGTATGGTTTGTAAAAGAGGTTTTAAGTCAACAGAAGAATTAGAAAAACATCAGGATACTGTGGAACAGACACTGCCCAGCCAGATTTTCCTAAGGAAGTGTGTCAATTTGAAGGACATCGGAAGAAGGTTCCTTCTCCCTACGTCGTCTATGCAGATACTGAGGCAATTATTGAGAAGGGGACCGGCCGACACATTCCAATTTGTCTTTCGTATGTTATGGTGGAACGGGGGTGGGGGAAGTTCCTCTTCGGAACGAGGCCCGGGCCGACCCACTGTTTATGGTAAAAGAACATTCACAGGTCTCTCCTGTGTTACAGACTTTCTAAAGGATATGAAAGAACGGCCGAGTATTATTCTAAATCGTATTATTGGAAAATAATACCGATGAGGGATCCTTCTAATTACCGGCGCGACGGATGTGATCCAGTCTGTATTGCATGTGGAGAGCCGGCAGGATACCGAGTAGTGAAGGAGGAGGCGACCTTCTATTGCGAAGGATGCCGGCCGTCGAGAACCATTCCTATCTACTTTCACAACCTCAAGGGATACGATGGTTCTTTTATTTTGAAAGAATTACATGAAATCGTTACCGAAGGAGATGATGGGGTTCCGGACCAGAGCCTAAAATCATAGCTAAGACGAGCAATGGAGGAATTATGGGTCTCTCGAAAACATTTATTTTTCACGCCTCAATTGTTGTTGCCGGAGGGAAGAGGGAGATAAAGAGACGTTTCTTTTCTATAAAGTTTATGGACAGTGCTCAGCTGATGATGGGGTCATTGGCGAAGTTGGCAAAAACTGTGCCGGAGGATGGGTGGACGGCAGTACCACTTACGTACCCGGACATTCAAAGGGCGAAAGGTTTCTTCCCCTACGAATATTTAGACTCGGTTGACAGACTGGGAGAGGGTGAGCTCCCGGAGAGGGAGGAATTTTATAGCGAATTGACGGAAGAGGGGATTTCGGAGTCTGATTACGAACATGCATTAAGAGTATGGGACGAAGTTGGATGTAAGACGATTCGTGATTATATGGAATTCTATTGTGAGACTGACGTTCTACTTCTTGCAAATATATTTGAAAATTTCCGTGACACATGTTTAGAAGCGTATAAGTTAGATCCGGCCCACTATATGTCAGCACCGGCTTGACATGGGATGCTATGTTACTTTACACGGGTAATAAATTTAAACTCATTCAAGATGCTGAGCAGATGACTTTCGTACAACGGGGAATTCGAGGCGGTATCAGCCAGTGTAATATTCATTATTTACAGACAAATCATCCTGCTTACGGGAATTACGATCCAGAGAAGCCGGTGACCGAAATAAAATATCTCGATGCAAACAATCTCTACGGCTGGGCAATGAGTCAGGCAATGCCTACGGGCGGACTTCATTGGATGACGATGGAAGAGTGGGAGGAATGGGAAGAAGGGGGCGGAGCCGGCGGAGCGGGGGGCGGAGCCGGAGCGTGGGGACCTGGTGCCACCTTTCCACCAAGTTTTCTAGAAGTAGACTTAGAATACCCAGCCGAATTACATGAAGAACACAGCGATTTGCCATTAGCACCGCATCACTATGAATTTCCGAGGCAGGGCGGTCGACTGATTACAAGTGTGATGGATAGAGAGTCCTATGTCTTACACTACAAGTTGCTGGAATTCTATCTTCGGATGGGAATGAGATTGAAAAAAGTGTATCGGGCGCTTGCCTTCGATGAAGCTCCATGTCTCGCGAAATATATTGACTTTAACACTAAAATGAGGACAAAGGGGAGGACAGATTTTGAAAAGAATTTCTATAAGCTGATGAATAATGCAATGTTCGGTAAGACAATAGAAGATGTTCGAAAGTACAGAGACTTTAAATTTGTTTCGGACTGGAACGGCACGGATAGTGGACGTAAAAAGATTCAGAAGTATAATCCAAAGATGAAACATATAACTTTCATAACTTCCGAAGAGGATGGCGATTCCTGCGACAGTGCCCTACTGGAACTGAAAACGGATGAGCATAGATATGTAAAACCAGTTTTCATCGGCGCCGCAGTACTGGAACTTTCTAAGCTGCTTATGTATGAGACGCATTACAATTACTTTCGGGTCCAGTTCCCTGGAATACGATTAGCCTACATGGATACTGACAGTTTTGTTTACAGTGTACCGATACCTTCCCCGGACCCGGACGGCTCACGCGTCAGCACTTTCAATGATATAGTCCGAGAAGATGTTGAAAAGAATGGTGAGAAGTCTATATATGATACTAGTGGGATGAGTGGACCCAACTTTCCGAAGATTAATAAAAAAGTGATAGGTAAATTTAAAGATGAGTTGAATGGTGAACCTATTCTTGATTTTGTCGGCATACGCTCGAAAGTGTATGCTTTTCGAACTCCAACTTCGGAGACGAAAAAAAATAAAGGGGTGAAAGATGTTTGTGTTAGAAAACATTTAAACTTTGAAGATTATAAAGATCTATTTGAAACTGGGAAGAAGCCGGAGCCGGCACAGTTTGTACAGTTTGTACGGAAAAAGGCTGGAGAAATCCGTAGTGAAAAGCGTAGTAAAATCATGATGGCGCCAAATGATATCAAACGTGTGCAGTTATATAATCCAGACACGGGCGAATGGTTGGCAGAAACATGGCCGATAGGACGGACGACGGGTCATGTTAGGTTTAAAATTGTAAAGACTTTAATCTACTATTTTCAATAGAGACCAGGGCATCACTGATAACATAAATGTGGGCAAATATATTATCATTGTGAGCGTCATCGCCAACCCACGCGGTATCTTTCTTCAGGATCTCAAGTTGAATTCCGTCCTTTGTGTTCATTACTTTTAAACCATTTCCATGAAACTCAATATCTTTAAAACTACGCAGATCGATAAACAGACAGAATTTATTCTTCAAATAATCGGCCTCATCTATATCAATTTCACACCAATCTTTATCTTCAGCAAAATACCGTCGCACCTCTCGCCAAAATTGTCTTGGTATCATCTTCTGAGCGTACACTTTATTTGCAATGCCTTCAATCATTACAGACACAGATTCAATGGAGGGTTAAAGAAAAGTTCACTGTTCAGTTCTGACTGATTCTGATTTTTAGTGAAGAGTATAGCGATACCTCTAATGCTACGTCGTGGTACATTTATATTTTCATTGATAACCGTGTCCGATTCTTTGAATGGGATTGTTCTAAAATAATGTATATGCTCGTAAAGGTAACTTTTCCACCGTTGTAATAACCAGCAGTTGACCTCGCGAGATCGAGGTCAGAAATTGTCTCGTATTCCATTTGAATGTTTTTTAATTTATAATTGGTTGTAATCAGTTTATACTGACAAGTAATTGGGGGGCGGGTGCCAACGTAATTTCCCATTCAATATGACTCCCTAACGCTTTTGGATATGCAACTCCATGGCCTGTTATGAGGGGATGAGTGAGACGAATAGCATATTTTGTTTTATATGTGTCGAAAAGTAAATTATCGCCCACGACGGCGGCATCTGCATCGGCCGCGCCACTTCTCAATTTTCTTAGATTTTCGTTCTGAATTCCGTACAGTGTCATGTTCGATCTCTCCTTTTTATGTTTGAAGAGATCACGATAGCATTCAATGAGGTTATATTTACTCAAATCGGAAAGTGCCTGGCCCTCAAATGTGAGTTTCATACTCTCCACCAAATTTTTTGCAACATTTTGTACTACACGGGTAGTTCCACCTCCCATTACTTCGAGATCAAAAACCAGGTCGAAAGTATCTGGAACTAGAGTATTCCGCTTTCTAACTTCGGACATCGTATGATAAGTGTCTGGCCTGGATCTGCCTCACTTGGATTATGAGCAATCACATGATGAGTTCTTTCTGACTTCGTTCCATTCGGTATTCGGTTGGTGAAAGTCGGTGATAATGTTCTATCGTACCCCATTTTTCGTGTAATGTATATAGTAGAAGAAAAAAAGAAAATAAATCACATCTTACTTTCACTTCGTGTATATAATAACTTAGAAGAAAAAATCACATCTTTACGTAATATTTCCGTCTGACTGAAAGATAAATCGATTGCCTGTGTCGCGAATCAATCGAAGAACCCAATATTCTTGGAGATGATGAGCCTCTTGGTCATCCTCAGTATCCTGGAATACAGCTATGAATTCTAGTCGCTTAAAGAAGTTAGTCTTCTGACATTCCTTCACGAAAGCTAAAATGTTATGATATAGATTATCATCTTGAGTCGGACACCTGGATTTGCTCGAAGGATATGTCGATTTACCCGCCGGAGTTTGCACCATTCCAATTCGACAGAGAAACCAAACAGGTCTTTATTTTAGAAAGAAACTTTGCAATATTCTTTTCACCAAACATGTCGATGCCGTATTAGTACATAATTTTATTTATAATGACTAATGTTAAACCAGTTAAAAATATCCATAGCTGTTCTCCAACAAATCCGACAACCGATCCTCGATCCTGCTGTTTTTAATAGAAAACTGACGAGGGAACCGATTAGACCGGGTATTGCAGCAGCACTTTTTGCGGCCAATGTTTTTAACCATTCGCCAAATTGCTTTACAATTTCTTTCGCTTTTGTATATACTTTGGGTGGACCTGAACCAGACCCGCCAGTTCCTGCTCCTCCTCCCCCTCCTCCTCTAGTTACAGCCAGGGCAATTGTTGATATTGTCATTCCAAGGGCAGTCAGTATTGCAGCGATTGTTATACCATTTCGTTTAAATAACTCTGTCAGCTTCAGCCTGAGTGACAATTCTGGATCGGAAATTACATCACGAAGAGACCTAGTCGACGCCAGTCTTTCACGTGCCCCACTGATCATATCATGTTGTACTTCAATTCGGTTATTAATTTTAGCTAGTCTTGTTCTGAGTTCAGGTGTAAGTTCTGTCTGTTCTGACATAATTTTATCTCTTTCACTGTAAAGCTCATTAAGACGCATATTCGCCATCTTTAATTCATCAACAAAAGCTCTATATTCAGGGTTTAGATTGTTCCATTGTTCGATTTTATTTTCAAAAGCTTGTATTTTATCTGCATTACCAGAAGCATCTTGCCGTAACTCTGTCAGTTCATCTTTGTATACACCCATGTCTTCTGGCGTCATCTTCTCAGCCGGTATTTTATCATCTATCACATCTTTAGAATGCGATGTATGACTCACATTTTCGGGCTCTGCGCTAGAGTGATATTCGACTCCACTCCAATTGTATACTTTATTTACGAATTCAGAACCTCCTGCCTTCTTTTTTAATGTGGATTTCTCTAAAAATCTACTTCCTTTATCTGTTGTAACTCTGATTTTTTTATAATACAGATCACCACCTTTAATCTCAGCATTTAAAATCAATTCGGTTCGTGCATACGGATTAGTAATCCTATATTTGTTTAAGAGTCCTTCAGCCATATTTTTTGTAAGTTCTCTTCTCTGTTTAATTAAAATATCCGTCTGTGGGCTATCCACTGAAGGATCTGGGTTTGCAAAAGTATCATCATCATAGGAAAAAGTTGTTTCAGCAGTAGCGTCATCATCATCATTTACATTTGCATCAACGATATCCTGGAGTGGTATATCTTCTCCTCCTTCTGCCATATTGTATTTCTATATTACTACAATTATTTTTTATCACCCCTTACATATACAGTAAAAAATGCACATCTCAGTTGTTGAAAGCGTTGAACAATTGGCTGATTACATAGAAAGAACAAGTGCTGCATATCGACGAAGTTATAAATTAATGGGTCGAATTGATATGGCTCTTAATATTACTAAAGGAATTCTTGTAAGCTCTGCTGTAATAGCGCAATTCCGACAGTTCCGGTACTGTTAGCCTTAACTCCTATACCAGGTGTTGTTATTGATGTGATACAAGGGAAAACTGGTGTAGCAAAGAGACGAGAGAAATATAAACATTATTATGTTCAATATAAACAGCTGCTTACACAAATACAAGAAAAAGGTGTGCAACCCTTCGGAACGAGGAGGCTCCGGGGTCAGAACTTATTCAGGACATATTTCATCAGGCGCTAGAAATACAAAAACAAGAAGGATTTAGTCCGCCGCTGGAGCGATATCTACGATATTATGGATTGAATGGATATGAAATTTAGTTCGTACCGATAGGAACTTCGTGTTCAACATCAGCTAGACTCCGCGACCGGCCGGATGACAACGGGGCTCCTTTATATAGGCTAGTTTGATGGTGATGACTCACACGGAATTTCCCGTACATGTATAACATGTTGTGTGTGACTCAGAAGGGAATTTCCCTGCTTAGTTCAGGACAATGCACTGCTGCGCCAGCTGTTGCGCATGCGTGAGTTCGTATATAGGTCAGGGTCACACTTTAGTTACATGGATGGTTAATTTTTCCTTCGCTTCATGTAGATAAATGAATAAAATGGGGTGTAAAATTCTTACTTCATCCCAGTTGTCCACGCTTTCTTTACTACAGAGAAAGCCGTTTTTGTTACTTTTTTGTAATCAATCGATTTGTATCTTTTATAACCTTTAGAAGTGACTTCTTGAAAAAAGGGCTGATAATATGTGACGTGTACATGTTTCCAACGGACATAGCAAGGAGACAACTTAACAGGCATGGAGATAAAGCAGCGACTCTGAAAGACATTATGGATAGCATATCATTTATTAGAAGGTGTAATAGGCGCTTTTACAGCCCCTCTCCAGACAGTTGCCCTTCTCTAACAAAAAACTGGTCATCCCTCAGGTACATTTGAGAAATTATATGTTACAACGAAGTCTCATAAAAACGGAGGCGTTACCTTAGATATTTCCCAGTTCGCCCATCAGAAAGGCAATAAACATCGCCCTTTGTTTGTACAATTCATTAAACCTGTTTTATACTTTATAATAAGGGAAGCCTTCAATTATATTATATTGTCTTCAGCTGCAAGAATATTCACTTTAAGCGTTAGAACAAATGATCAAAATACTACGTCTTGTGGTCATTTTCTTAATAAAATGTGTCGTTAGCGGATAACACACGGTATTAGGCAATCTTACTTGACCCGAGGACTATGTTTGATAACTTCAAGAAAATCGTTTTTTGCTCTAGGTATAAGTATAGGCACTCCATCTTTGTGCTGAATACACATGAACTTCTTAGTCTTGATTGTTGCCACTGGTGATGTTTTTTAATTCGGTTGCTCTTCTCTAACAAAATTCCTACTTCCCAGGATTATTATAATTCCAGTATGTACGCGAGTAGTCGAACAAAAATCAAATTTCAAACGTCTTGGTCCCTTGATCGCAGAAAATGATATATTATTCATAACCTTTTTATCAATGTATGTTTAAAGTTTAATGTTAACATGATATATACTTTGCAATGACCTCGTTCGATAAGTTGTTTTTGTGGCCTTGGTGAATACGATTCAATTGAATATCTGTGATTAGAAATTCCGGCTTTTCATGGCACGTGCAGTTCAGAGAAAATGTGTCCCAGAGCTGATCCATGCAGTTGGTCGTAGGATTACGTGTGAAAGGATTACACGCTTTATGAAATTTGTCTAATCCTTTGAAGCCATTTGTCCTAATTTCGGACGGAAACATACAATAATGTTAAAATGGAACTCTAATACATACCATAAGTAGAAAGACATTTATGTCTATCTTCAGCTCTGTGTTATAAAAACCAAATCATACCTTACTAAGTGTTTCCAGTATTTTTGGAGACCAAACATTTTCTTTAAGCTCTACCCGGAAATTTTTCTGACCTTAATCAATTCAAATTATGTCCGTATAGCCTTGCATTCAGTTGCAGTTTTGTCCTGGCTAACACCTCTGTGAACACATTCATGTTTCTAAGCACTGTTTCAGGGTCTGACCCAGGGACTATTTCAAAAGAAACCAAACTAATGACGGTGTCGAGTATTTGCATAGGTGCTGAACTGAAAACATTTCTCAAGGATAAATCCTCCAGGGGATAATCTTTCTTGCTGTAACTCTGCTGAAGTTCCACAGGTTATGTTTTGAAGTGAAGTTTATCGAACGCTTCGCCAGGTATGGAGAAGCGGGCTTTACTCCAGGGGAATTGGAATGACTGAATGTAAAGTTCTCAGATCAATCATTTAATTTCGGATGCATTATTTGAAATAAGTGTAAGTACAATCTCTTCAATAAATGTCATGAAATAGTCCACTTTAGCAACTCATGTGCGTGCCCTTCCGTATCATGCAATCTATGGAAGAGCAAATCCAGAATCATTAATGTTTTTCGATCAACTCGGAATGTATCTTTTCCCACAACGGAGAAGCTGAGACGTGACCTCTTGACCTTAAAGGATTTGAATCTTCACAAAGAGTGTGCTCAGCACAATAATCCCTCGAAGAGACATGTTTGATATCCTTATTTGAGTCATTAACAAATATGTCTGTGGTGGAGAAATGAAAATTTAGTCGAAGGAAGCAATGGTTATATCATAACAGAAAATTCATTCTTAACTTTATATAAGATTCAGCCACAAAAAGAAATTAAAATTATTACAGAGTAATGTAAATGATAATCTACGCAAAATGGACAATAAGAAGGAATAAACTGCAGGACAAGACTCAACTTTACGTAAGGTACATTTTTGATAATTGATTGAGTTAGACTTTAACTTTTTTGGTGTAGAAACTGAACTCCGTACGGATAAAGTCAGATATGTAGCAATGATTCAACTTAAGAAAATTGGTATATATATATTCTTTCTTAAATCAGCACCATTAGCAAGTTATATTATCTGTTAGTTAGGTTCATGCATCTTTCAATCGCTATAAAGATATGTAACAGCACATTTTCCACGGCATAATAATCGGATATATATATATATATATATATATATATATATATATATATATATATATATATATATATATATATATATATATATATATATATATATATATATATATATATATATAGATCGATAGATAGATAGATAGACAGATAGATAGATCGATAGAAAGAGAGATAGATAGATAGATAGATAGAGAGAAAGAGATAAAGAGAAAGAGATAGAGTGATAGCGTTATAGCTAACAGCACAAATTTCTTCGAGTACAAAGTATCCATATCTGTTACTCAAGTTTCATACATCCTGCAATCAGTTGTCCCGTCTGTCCGATGACTGCAGGATGCTGGAAGGTCTTAGATTCCCTTTGGAAGTTGTGATCAGGAAGTCGAAGGAACACCTTGCTGATGTTAGTTTCTGAGATTTTACTGAAATGGCATTGAACCACACGATGTCACGTTCCCTATTATTTTTTCCTCCTCGCTGATTGGTTGGTCCTGACATAATGAATTTGATTGGTGCGACCACTTTATTTCAACTCTGTGTTGTAGTGACCCATGGGCTCATCTAAGGTGCCCTTATCACTCGATATTCAATTTGTTGAAATGCGATTAAAATTGTATATATCGTATATATATATCGTATATATATATATATATATATATATATATATATATATATATATATATACATTTTGTGTATATATATATATGTGTGTGTGCTCTATGATAAAAGCAGAGCGTTATAATCAATAAAAGAATGACAGATATCAGATATATATATATATATATATATATATATGTGTGTGTGTGTGTGTGTGTGTGTGTGTTGTGTGTGTGTGTGTGTGTGTGTGTGTGTGTGTGTGTGTGTGTGAGACAATTTCTGCACTTTTACCCTGGTAATACATTCGATTACGTTAAGATCAATAAAACTAACCGGAAAAGCATATAGGGAAAGTGGGGCAAGTGGGCCGTCGGGGCAAGTGGGCCACTTTCCATTTTACGACAAATTGTCGTTAAAAGCGGCTCCCCCTTTACGGCAAGTTTACGTTCCAGTAAACCAGACATCAGACGAATCCAGCCGATGGTGGCAACCGTCAGCAGAGGCGCCGATTTCAGGTAAAAACCGTATTTTCTTCTTAGGGTTGCGTGTTTTGCTACTTGTCACGTGTCCACTAGTATGTGTGAAAGTGGCGATAACACGGATTTCGACCGTATTCTATTGATATGATTATTTCGATAAAAAATAACTATGTAAACATGACAGAGACAACGGTGCATTGTTTATGGCACAAATAATCAACGATCAATGACAGTTGGTGAATTTTTACACGATTTTTGACAGAAATCGTATTTGCTTTTTCCAATATGGCCGCCAAATTCAAATATAACGACATAAAGTGAAAACATCTCGTATTTTTCTGAGATTTTAGTATTCGCATTTATCATTGTATTTTGCATGTATAAATAACTCCTCCTTGTTAACAGTACAAGTTTTGCTGCATATATTACATTGTATTCGATAACAAGAGTCGATTATTTCCTCTCTTGATTTCCTTCGGCGGCCATTTTTAAATACTTCTCGTGGGAAAATACTGGTAAAATTTGAGAACATTATTTATAAACTGAATATTCTCGATTACAATTTAATTCATCTATCAAAACATATATGTTATTGAATAAATATTCCATGGCAGCCCATTGAATCAGTACTGCAAGTTATATTTTACTAATATGGTGACATGTTTTGTGACTGGCCCACTTACCCCAACTACTCTGGGCAAGTGGGCCACCACATATAGTGAATTCAAAGCTGTGTACTGTTTGAAATATGTTTACCAGCGGAAGCAGCTGGCCTGTAAACACATGGACACATTCACATAGGAAATAAGTAGATAAATGACAATGAATTAATAAATAAATGGATAAATGAATTTATAAGTATACAATTATAATATTGTTTATAATAATATAGATAATATATTTATTTGCATAAACGTAATTGAATAAATTAATTATATATATATTTATTGGTGGATAAATTGATGATGTAATGAATTAATTGTACAATCAATTAAAATTATATATTTATTGATATATAATAAGTTAATATATAAATTTATTAGCTTATAAATAAATAATATGTAGGTATTTATTTTTTGTATGCATAGCATATATTTAATATTACCGGTATGTGTAAAATATGTGCGTGCGTATGTGGATAATATGTATGTGAGGGTAAGACAGTCAATTATATGTTATATTAATATGATTTTCTATATATTTGCTCCACAACAGAACATGGTAAGAAGAAAAGACTTGCCCAAGAAGCAGGGCCTCTGGGCCCTATTTGCCATGCAAACTGCAGTCAGAGCAGTTCGCTACGACTGGTGGAAGTGCGGAAAATGTACAAAATGACACCATGAATCATGCACTGGTGTATTTGGTTCAACTAAATTGGAACAATTCTGCTGTGCGGACCACAGCAGCAGTGACAATGATTAAAGGGAAAAAGTTACTCATTTTGACATTATTCCAGTTATTTAAGTTTCTTGTGAAATATTATTGTATTGCTCTGCTTATTGAAATAGGCTGGTTAGGGTTAGGGTTACCCAGTTGTCACAGCTAAACTCACACCCTGTACATGGACATAAGGCATGATTACTTCCATCATTTTAATTTTTGGTAAGTACCACTGCAAAAATTGCTTTGTGGAAGAATTCATGCATTATAACTATGCATATGGTGAGAGTTGAACTGTAGCAACTGGTTATTCAGCATATTTCAGTGACCAGAGCAATACACTTATATTTCAAATGAAACTAAAATACCAGAAATAATGTCAAAATGAGTGAGTTTGTCCCTTTAAGGTGGTTGGAAAGGCTATTTTGGACCAAAACTTTTTTGAGAGTAAAATTCAAATTTCAAATGTTAAAGTCAAGATGTTTGGTTACAATTTTTGGGATAACTGCCTTTCTTTACATGTTCTCGAAAGAATATAAAAAATTTAATATTTGCAGCCATGGTGTTATATTAAATTAATAGCTTGTGCAGTTCTGTACAGTTCATATAACAGCATTCACAATTACGCAACATTTTGCATGTTTTAAACTTTGAAAACAACTCTTTCCGCATTTGTTGCTTTAATTGCTTTGCTTTGCATTTTCAGTATACAATGATTACAGAAATATATTTCACAAAGCACTGCCCACTATATGATCAATACCACTGCTACTTAGTCAGGTGACTTCATGGAGAATTATATTTCATGAAGGCTCGACCAAATTCATAGTTTGTAAGATCTGTACACAAGAAAAGTAATTTATTCTTTTAACAATTTCATGTTAAAAACTGATGCAATACATTTTTGAATGTGATGGCATAAATCAGTTGATAATTCAGGCCACTGTCACATAACTCAAAGGACTGCTGAATGACACTAACTTAAACAAAGGAAGGTCAACTTTACTCAGAATTTTGTCTGCATCGCGATTGCCATTCTGTAATGTATAGTTCTAAGATATGAGATGCTATAGCTACAAAAATGTAGCGAGATGGCAAGGCACAAAAATAATAAAGCATGGTCAGGCTGATAGTTTAGTGCTTAGTTAGATATCGCTGTGAGAGCTACCAGTAATTGAATCCAAATTGTTGAGGATTGCTCAGTTCTCGCGTACTATCACAATGTTTTCCAAGTTGTGAGGATACAGTTACTTATTTGAGATAAAAAATTACAATGTATTGTTATATTAATTGTAAAATTGACAAAAAATAAATAAATATTATTGCATTAAGTGTTCTTTATAAAGACAATCATTTACATTCATATATCTTTCAAAATAGGTGATAAATTAATATTTATACGTAGATTTGTACATCAAGCAGAAATTCCAGCCTTGGGGAAAATTGCATATTATTGGTGGCCCACTTACCCCAAATAGTGGGGCAAGTGGGCCGCTTCAACAAATAT
Organism: Ptychodera flava; assembly: GCF_041260155.1. NCBI lineage: Eukaryota > Metazoa > Hemichordata > Enteropneusta > Ptychoderidae > Ptychodera > Ptychodera flava. The sequence continues at coordinate 23,921,955 of NC_091946.1, read as the reverse complement.
TTTTATGGGCATGTCATTTGCATAATAATATTTCTTTAATATCATTTATTATACCATTATATTTCATTGATCTCATTTTATATTATGACCATATTAACATGAGATTTAATGAAGTCGTTACAATTATATAAAGCAAAATACCACTAAGTGGCCCACTTGCCCCATTTTCCCCTATCAGCTCGGTAGTTAAGCCCTGGAATATATACTTTCCGATAATGGAAACAAGATGACCGATGCAACGTAAAAGCGATATGCACAATGTTTTTCAGTCAAGTTATAGGTGCCTTAAGAATCCAATTAAATGTCATCAATGTTGTCGCGATTAAACGGGTACATTTTAAGTACTAGGATTAACTAGTAGAAACATCACATTATTAACAAAAACATAGATATATAAGTTTCCAGAACGCCCATCATAAAAATATACACCAACTAGTCCATATATAGTGTAACACTACATGATCCAAATGCATATGTAGATATTGAATATGAGATCGTCCTCTTTCTTTTTTTTACTGTTTTAAGCTGGAAATGCAATTTCAAAATGCGCACTTTGACTCGTAACGTGAAAATCTGCACATGAAAACGGACCCATTGTAAGGAACGAAATACAAGACATTTAAGCTAAATCAATAATGAATCTTTGTTGTATAAATCACATATAACATATAAGCATCACATATAACAATTTGACGAATCACATAGTTTTGGAAAAGAATTCCTCAGGTGTTTATACTTCGTAGAGTATATCGTCAAATTTGAAGGAAAAGTTGGTAATAACCATTTGCTGTTGTCCGTATTCATGCTCAGGGACATGAAGGAATAATTTTGTTCACAAATTCATGGAGTACTTTTTTCACAAATTCATGAAGTATTTTTGTTCACAAATTCATGAGGTACCAGGTGTCCAAAGTGATAAACGTATGCAAAGTTGTGAACTCATGGTATGTTTGTTGTCAGGAATTTGAAATGATATTCGTACCGTACCTTAATCAACTTCACAATCATTAAAATCATTACACATCGAGGCTATAGAATATTTAACAGATATTTGAGCACAATTTGCCGAAGTGTCCACACAGAATTTCCGTAGTTATGTACAATGCTTTGGGTTGTCAGGGTATTTGACATCAATGAGAGTTTGATGGTATTTCATTGTTTATGCGAACGGCTATGCTTGATCCCTCTTTCTCGAAATGACGGTTTGATTATTATTTCTTGACGTAGAGGTTTACTACTCAATAAATTGATACGCGCCTCGAAACTATAAAAGTTTCTTTTTAAAGGGACAAAGTCGGCCATTTTTCATGAATTTTGTTTGATACGAGACACTATTTATATTGTTTGACATGTTGAAAGATACTGAACAAATGGGTGACCATGCATATATTCGGCCCCGGTTTTAGACAAATGAAATGAAACCATCGTGAGAAAGAATTAATGGTTATGACCATTTATACCTTTTCGCGTTTGTTTCAAGTGTCGTGTCTAAAACAGGGTCGAATATATGCATGGTCACCCGTTCATTCATTATCTTTCAACATGTCAAACAATATAAATATTGTCTCGTATCAAACAAAATTCATGAAAAATGGCCAACTTTGTCCCTTTAACTTTTCAGCAAAACTTTCTTGGTTGATACTTTTATAATCAAGAAGAAAAATTTAGGGTCACCGTGCAGCTTGTGGGTACAAGAGAAATATATCTGATAAAATTACGGATATTTGAAATTCAAAATGGTCGCTATTGAATGATATCTTTAGGGAACAAATAAAGTTTCGATTGCACAAAATTAAGAAGACATAACCTTCATTTGCACCACATTCTTCTAATAGGGTCAACCAAAGCAACAGAACAGCAAATTACTGTAAAAAATTGAATGTCTGACTACCTCTCCTTGGGGCGCAGTCTATCTTATAAATTTACATTGCACTTTGAATGACCCTCGATTATGTAAACCACGTGGAGACGAACAGACTCTCCTACCCTAAGAGGAAGAAGTAGATATTACGTTATCTTTTGTTCAGGCGAAGAATTTAGGCCCTGACTTTTTGCGAGATAGTGCTACATAGACTCACATGTCTTGCCCTCGTAATCATCATACAATATCCGTGAAACCTCATAAATTTTCCATATTCCAGTGATAACGATATGCATAAATTTTATATCAAACTTTACAACTTTTCATAAACCGGCTTACATGTAATTGAATGATTTAATCGATTGATTCCCCGACACCTCAGCTTTTATCATAGAACCATGTTTAATAGAGGGAAATATATACACATTATAGCAAATTAAGTGATAAACATATATCCGCGGTGCCTGAGAAGTGTGGCAAATTGATCATTTCATTTAACATTCAAATGATTTCTTAATTTGTTTTCAAACGACTTCAACAGGAGCCTACACATACCTATATCATTAAAAGATATTGTAAAACATTAAGAGTCCGAATATCTGTCTCCGAGGCGCATTCCACCTTAAAACTAATTTGGTTCAGATTTGCAGGCTATAAGGAACATTTTTTCTGAAATTGTTAATTATGCATATGTTTTCTTACTATGATGTAGAAGGCGATCACGTTTATTAATTCTCGTTCTGCCCATGCACTATATTAAAATTCACTTTTCATTTTGTTTACTATTTTAGGGGAAGGGAGGGAGGAAAGGAAAGAATGAGAGAGAGGTGGTCATACAGAGAGACAGAGAGGAGGAAAGACAAGGAAAGAAGCGTATCGCCTTTCTTCGCATGTAAAGCGGCAGCATTACCTTGGAATGTTCAGACATCAAAATTACATAGCGCTCGGGAATGTTATAAATATTATATGAATGTTGAATCAAGCTTCCTTGCGTCATCTTTGGGGCTTACAAAGTCTTTCATCATCTAGCCATTTCTCCTTCCGAGACGAGGTTGCACATCAAAGAAGCCGGGTCCTTACTCAGGCAAAACCTCACAAAAATACGAGGAAAACCTGTTTCTTCAAACGTGAGTAAATTGACTTTGCGTGCGCACAAAGTTCATCCAGCGAGCCTTTGTGAAGCTCTTTGATTAATGCCGAATGGGAACCATTGACAGATAATCACAGCATAGAACATGCTGTATACGTGTTTCTGACGAATGCGAAACACCATAAATAATCAACCCACGCTAAGTATTGTCCTGTTTTATGTCGTACTTTCAGATATTATTCTTAATGAGGTGATGCGCGTGTCGTAAACGAAAGAATTCCAGTTAGTTTATTCTCTGCTCAAGCAAACTTTAAACAGCTCTTTTTAACAACTAGGATTTAAAAATAGACTTGTAAAATGAAAATGTCCTATAAGATAAGCAAGTTGCTTTGAATTTGAAGACGGTTATAATACAAAATGTCCGCAATTTATAGTAATTATTAATTGGAAGTGGAACTTTCGGATTGTCACAAAAACCACACACTAGTGATTTATAGTTCTTTACATGTTTAAGAACCACTGTATAACAACAAAGAACCGTAAGAGTTTAAGTTTTTCAAAGTGTGAAGGCAAAGCACGCCTTGCCTTTTCAGCGCTGTAAATAGATCTTAAAATCAGCTACAATTGCAAAGACTGTGTGCAATCAAGACCCGTAAGACAATTCGTTGTATGAGGGTGAAACCGTGAGTTTAAACTATCAGTTGACATTAGGAATTTGGCCACTACATGTATTCACCATTCGTTTGTTTGTTTTTTCGTTTTTGTTTGTTTGTTTGTTTGTTACAGTGGCAACAGTGGCAACTGTGGCAGAGACAGTGGCAACTCCAATTCAAGGCTTCGGAATCCATCTTAGTAAGAGAATGCCGTGCAGTAAACTTTTCGCCAATTTCTGCCCTATACCCTGGCTACGTATATTTCTAAAACGATTGTGGGTACTCGCTAAGAAACGAGAAATCGTGATTGCAGTGTTAATACTTATTCTGGTTGCATTTCCTTATGAAAAGTTGTACATGTTTCAGACTGCCATTTCAAAAACAAAATACGCTTAATCCCTGGATTTGTTTGTAGGTTTTGAAAGCCACAGGTCGTTCGGCCCGGCGCACAAAAAATCTGCTCATTCTTTCTGCGAAATAAATATTGTTTTCCCGTCATCCGTGGCGAAAAGCTAGCAAGCACGGTGTCAAATATCCAACCCACCTACACATAAATAATACAAGCTCCAATGGTGGCGATGCCGCCGAGAAAACATCTGCCTCAAAACGATTTACGCAACAAGCAAAGGAGTGTTATGTATGGAAAATTTGGTACACGAGGGATATAAGGGAGAAAGTTGAATGAAAGTTGAATGTTCTCTTTGAAGATCGAGATGTCTCAGTAGGTAATGATCCGTGTATAATGTATAAACATTGCACAAGTTTTGCAAAATTGTTGTGATTAAGCTTTAAACCTCTTCTCGAGAAAGAAATAGCGAACGATTTAATGTGGAAAGGATATATCCCAACAGCGACACAAACAATACCTTGTAGTTCTCATTTCTTATAGAGCGGAGCGATTGTGGTGCAAGTTCATCGTTTTGTGTTTTCGCAAAAGATTCTGCTCTGATTTCTGGTAAAATTGAAACCACTCAGCCTTATCTTTTCATTCTCATATTATGTAACATGCAGATATAGGTTCACCCTGACTGGAAACTTTTCCCATATTTCCCATATTTCACATTTCAGTTTGATATGTTTCACTTCCAGAATATATCGTCCTGATTTCAAAATCGATCTGTGCTCTCCATATAGCCAAGGGAAACAAACAAATGCACACATAATGAGATACTGGCTTCTCTTCAAGTAAAATGTCACCATATACCTCCGCGCATGCGTACTCTCTAATTTTGTTTATTTAGCTGAGGGGGTTTCTGTTCCTCGACATTTAAAGCAATGAAACCGGTATACGATGCTAGACTAAAAACGTGCTTTAAACGCGGACATCTTTTACATTCACATTAAATGTTAGTGCCTTGTTTGCCGTATAGGTAACCAGCAAAGATGAATTTGCAAAGATGTAATGTATATACCAACAAATATTTTGCCTTTTTTGCAGCAAGCCAGACGACTACTTTAGTATCTTATTTTAATATTTTGGAAGTTTTATGACACTGCGAAACATGTCAATAATAGCAGTCAGTATAATCCAGAACATCACTCTGAGGTAGGGAAACTTCACGTCTGTGTCGTCCATAGACATGAGTCACTAGAGAATGATCTAAAATAATAAACAGTCATGTTAACGAACTGAATGACAAACACTGCTCTCGAAATAACTTGACTCCCATAAAGAGTATAGATTACAAAGTGTGTTTGATGCAAAACGATGTTAACTTGCAGCTTGGTGGTACCACACAAGAGAAAGTATCGGCGGACGGATTTTATTAGACCGCCTATTCACTTGTTTAAGCTGTTGTCGTATCGCTGTTATTCACTCAGTTCGTCCGTCCGTCTGTCTGTCTGTCCGTCTGTCTGTCCATCTGTTGACGTGAAATCTCAAGACGTGTTCATCGGTATCAGAATAAAATACGGTAGATTTTTCATGGCAACAATGCATACGTTTTTATGAGCGAGGCTTGCATAATTAATGCTAATTTGCATATTGTAATATCATTTTTTCAGAAGATGTTTCAGAATAAGAGAATCAGGTCATACGAATCTTGCTGCAAGTATTGATCATACAAACATATGAAACATTTCAAGATCATTCAATAGTTTCATGGCGATAAAGTCGCTCATTTGCATATTTAAGAAGCTTCTGCAATTGAGGGTATATAATCAAAGCAGTCGAACCGAACAAAGTGAAACTTGCCGTATATGTTGACGATACAACGAAAATAACACTAGTGAATAAACACAGTAACATTTAAATAACATTTTTGTTATTAGCATATTTAATGAACGTTTGAAACATTTATTCTGTCTCTGTAATGGCCACACCACGTACCATTAATTTTGCTTAAGATGTTGACCTTATCTAAGCCACGGGCATATTGAAAGACATTTTGCAGACACTTCGGTATATGCTGAAAAACGGGAACTTTGCCTGTTTACACTTAGTGGTTGATGTATTTCAAAGTATGTTTTGGTTCATTAAGAAAACCCGACAATTACCTAGTCAAATTGTGGACAGGATGTATAAAGGAAGTTCACCGACTGTTAGAGAATGGCGCATAATAGGTATGTAGGTATATATATTGAAACAAATATTGTGGTCGAAAACGTTACCTCATTTGCGCAGCTCCAATAGTTTGTGCAATGGCACATACGTGTGCTAATTGGAAATACATACTTCACTACCGAAGTAGACTATTATCTGTAAGGGTATAATGCATATGCCAAAGTGGCCAAAGGTTCCTCGATAATTACCCTGACAAAAAGTAATTTCGAAAGTTATTCGTTTTTCCTAAGGACTTCAAAGCGACCGAAATGGTGCTCCTCTCGGCATAGCATGATAATGAAAGCCTAGACACGGAAGACAAGACTATCTTGAAACAAAACTGCTTTATTTACGTTCATTAATGGATAACTGATAGGGTAACATGAATTCCAGTCGGTGTTGTGCTAACTTAGTCCGTTCAACTTAGTGAAACGTATACAGACTCGGACGACTTTTCACTTCTGTCGAAATTTAAATTTCTCAAATGTGTAGTGTTTTCACGTCGGCGATTGGGTTCTCATTGTCGTGTCAGCGCAAAGGGAAGTGTCGGGATGCTATACACGCGCGGGAAACACTTGTGGAAAGCCCATCTCTAGACTTGAAGGGCTATGGATACATTCGAATCTATCACTTCAGGCTATAGGTTATTATATCCCGCCAGCCATCGATTACCCAGGGAAGGATTGCGCTTCACTTCGCATAACCTCTTGCCTCGGCACTTTCGAACTCAGACATTTGCTTTCCTAACGCAGATAGAATTTCTTCTATGGTGAGATTGACGTCCGGGCTCTTCCGTAGGGAGCTGACTTTCAATTTCGTCCAAGAAATTGGCGGCAGTGTCCCGCTGCTTTGCTTGGGAGTCTTTGTACATACACAGACACTATGAACGCTATCCTTCTTCGACAAGGAGACGATCACGGTAACTCGTTGGGTTTCGGAAGCTTTGAAAGCAATTGCTGTTCTCAGTAGACAGCAAATTCAATTTGTACGCGGGCACGGTAAAAGCAGCTGACTGTGACTAGAGATCAGCTAGGGCTAAAGCAAAAGAAAACTGCAAAAAATTAAACTCAAAAGACCTAGACTTCTTTATAGCGAGAAACCTCGCTAACTCTGGAATTACTCTGATTAGCTCAAGTGCCTTATGATTGAAGCACTTGAAGTACAGACGGCAGCGATGCATGGTTCGACGAAAGTCCTTGTCAACTTGAAGGGAGTGTGCTCCATAGAAAAATAGCTCGCATATCTCGCAATATACCGCGTAACTGAGTTTCGAAACAATTGCTAGTGTAAAACTCACCTGGTTCAACCAGGTCTGTATAAAGTGAGTGGTAAATATAAATTACATATGTAAAGAAACAGAACGAATTCAGATAGATAGATAGATAGATAGATAGATAGATAGATAGATAGATAGATAGATAGATAGATAGATAGATAGATAGATACTGTATAAAAATATGTTTAGAGGTGTATTTCGACTTTTTTGACCATTACTTTTGCCAGTCTTCACTGAGAAGGCAAGTTTCGTCAACTTATATTGAACAAATCTGATGTGTTTTTAATAGTGATCGATTGTCGCAGTTCATGGCTATATATCACAATTTTGGAAAGTCAATGTGCGGATAGCAGCTGGGTTGAATTTCGCCCCCTGCCAATATCAGGCTGTCGGGATGACTTAGATGGAATGGCAGAGTGACATCACGACGGACATCAAAGCCTGAGAATGTCAGGGATTACAAGATGTCCGTTGAGACAAGATCGTTCGTTTAGTCTACAAGTCTGTAAGCGATGTACACCTGTGCTTGTGCAATGTTAATGTGGTTTGCGCGTCAATTCCAAGAAAAGGGTTGAGCAGAGCCAATTTTACGGAGCAATGGTAGACATATTGGTCGTTTTGAAATGCACCACAGGTAGCTAAAGATGTGACCTGACATGTAAATTGAAGGGACCTCTCCTGATATTGACTCTAATACAAATGGAAGTTTTATGAGGTTTTCAGCACTATGTAAAGTGAGTAATCAGATTCAAAGTTGTAGATTAGACCGAGGATGAGAGAGAGAGAGAGACAGAGAGAGAGAGAGAGAGAGAGAGAGAGAGAGAGAGAGAGAGAGAGAGAGAGAGAGAGAGAGAGAGAGAGAGAGAGAGACAGACAGACAGACAGACAGACAGACAGACAGACAGAGACAGACAGACAGACAGACAGACAGACAGACAGACAGACAGACAGAGACAGACAGACAGACAGACAGACAGACAGAGACAGACAGACAGACAGACAGACAGACAGACAGGCAGAAAGACAGACAGACAGACAGACAGACAGACTGACAGACAGACAGACTGACAGACACACAGACAAGCAGGCACACACACACAGATACAAGGACAAACAGACAGGGGTATTGAGTCTGGCATAGATATACAGAACCGTTGAGCTGGCTACCGTAATTGTACACAACGTCTGCGAATCTTGAACAACATTTTTTCTATTTATATAAACCTATCTTTAGAGCTACGCTCTATTCATTTCGTCCATCAGCACCCTTCATTAGCCACTGACCTAGCAACCATCGTGATTTCAATTGCTGAGGGAACAAAGGGTGTATTTTTTAAGATAAAGTATCAATAAAAGTCTGATATCCTTTCTAGTAGCTTGGCCTGTATATGGGAACATAGGAAACTTACATGGCAATCCTTACGGTATAAATAAACTGATACCATTATCGGCAAGCGGAAAGACGAGATATAATACGAAAATTCAGTAATTTTTTCTCCTTTTCGCCTTTCAGGCATGTACATGACATACAAAACTGAGGCTGTGTGAAATTAAATATTAAATATGCATTCTTCATGTTCCTTTGAGTGTAATGCATTTTTAATGTAACTCCCTTGGGCACGTGAGGGCCGATGGTCTACAGTGCAAGCAAAAATGGTTCTCTGATAAAAAATCCTGTGATTCATGGTGATACGGAAAATAGTAGAAATCATACAAATCATGTCCACTGCGTCCTAGTAGTAATAGCAATGTTGATACTCGAAACTTAGCCCCGTTGAAGGTTTGAAAATGTCACTTGATTGGGCTAGTTTGTGTACGACTAGCTGCCAAAAAGTTCTTATTTCGTAACGGTTTTGGTGTGAGTGATTTGCATATATTTATTATCCAACACTCCTGAACACGGTGAGGTGCACTGCAATTCCGAGCCTTTTTTGATCGAATGTCGTACACGAATGAACATTAATTCTTGTTTGTGCTGGAGTAAATCGCAGTCTATAAATCTTTTAAGCGAAAAATCTTTCAGATTTTAATACAGGAAGTTGTAGTTAAGGCCATATCCGGGACATTAAGTGTCCCCTGGATACAGCGATATGAAGACATTTCGGCCGTCAGTGAGCGTCCACGACAACTAATATTTTAATGAGTAGATCAGATCGACTTATTAACCTTGATGTCAGTTACTGTGAAGACATTTTATAAAAATTGAAGTTCTTTAGTAATTAGACAGACAGCTTTGTGAAAAGTGTTGTTTGAGCGATGACAATGCATGAACGCGCATCTTAAGCACAGGCGATCGTGTTGCCAGATATAACGCCGCCTCCCTAATGACAAATTCTATAGTCTGTGTACAACATGTCAGGCGTCATTGCCAAACCAATAAAAGCGTCTCACTACTTGTTGAGTCGTGTCTGACATACGATGTTTTTAGAGTATTGATTGGGTGGTCCTTTTTCCTATGCTCTCCGTTTTCCAACGATTCTGAAGTAAGTGGCTGGCTCAGATTACCCTCGCAAAAGCCACTTCAAGTCAGCGTTTACCATGACAGGAAGTTCACGTGAGTGTCCCGGAACGAAAGATCAAATCAGTATAGCCAGGAGGGGGGAACTACCTCTGGGAAAGTCCAATCTAATTTCAATTTAGTGCACCTATCGACGTTAGATGCCCATCACGACCAATGATAAGCCCGTGGCCACAACGAGGAATCAGATTGTTATGGGCGAACGAGAAAGCAATAAAGCCGCCATACTCGTTTCTGTTCTCGATAAATCGATTTTCAAGCCTCTTGTACTCTTAGTGCCAAACATAAAGGAAGTGTCCGATGCATACTTCAGATATATAACGAGGCGAGAATTTCTGCTTGCCATTCGCAAAGACGTGGGCAGGGCAATTTATTAGACGAAGCGACAAGTTGTTTTTCAGATCACAAGTGAAGTTAAAAGAAATCTGATTCGAAAATCGCTTTTTATTGTCTCACGTAAAGGACGTAAAAAATCAGTGTCGCAGAGCATTCGGTCAACGTTGTTAGTTATTTACTTTGCAGATATTTACTTCGCAGATCATTCGTGTGAGGCAATAATACATTGGCTGTCAGGATTGCTTAAGTACAGACAAAGGAGATGAGGCTCCGTGTGGTAAACTAATAAAAGACAGGCCTTTACGTGTTTCAACGACTTGACGAACAATGTAAAAATTGAAATAAAAAGGGACAATAACATTATTCTATTAGGAGCTTGTGGCTTCCACGCTGAGCAACACTAGCCGCATACCCCGGAGGGCTTGACAAGACTTGACTGACGCAACCGAGGTCACGACGGCGAAGTACAAGTTCAACAGAGTCAACTGTAATTACAGCGCTAAAGACTAGCTCTTCCATATGCCGTAATTTTCTTTACTGAGAAGCGAGCTATCTTTTTTATTTTCGCAGGCATGCGCAGGTAGGTCAGTAAAATGGATTGTAGATTTGTCAGCATTCCACTAGCATCCTAGACAGCAACTGAGAAAATAACCAACAGATAATGAATAAAAATGTTTGCCCTGGGGAGAACTGCGGAATTCTGCAGTCCAGAGAGGCTAATTCAGACAGTATTAAACTTTAAACGCAGTGCTAAATTTTTGATATCTTGTCGGAACAGTGTAAAGCGAGTCATGGCGTTCCCTTATCAGTGGTTGACTTTCAGAACTCGTACTTAACCGGTTTGTTTATGGAAATAATGAATATTGCATATATGTCGGTGGCAGCGTTAAGGAGCAAAGTTCGGAACGAATCACGTCGCAGAGATCCAACATTACGCTGTGAAAAGTTGCGTACTTCAAGCTCCTTGAATATAATTCAGTCTGTGTATTTTAGACGACCGATCGAGAGTTCATAGCGGGGATATGTTACAAAACGGTGCGAAGTCTCGAGGTCAAATTACCCCAAAGGACTTAACATCCTTCAGACGACGAGCACTCTCTATTTTGACAGAAGTGTTGCGGACACATTCGCAGATCCTCAGAGTAGCGATATCCTTGGCAGGTCTTAAAAAAGCCATTCTCAGGATGAATTTATGTTTGGTGAACGAGAAAATAGGAAGCAATAAAAAATTTACTCTTCTATCGCTCTGCCTTTGTGCAGGAAATATCAGGCTTGACGTTGAAGTGTCGCGCTACGTTCTTAAATGTGCGTTCGTTTAAATGTTGTAGCAATTGAGGTTATCGCCGGGTGACCTTTCTATTCTGACTTGCATGAAACCCTGGCTACCTTTTCCAGGTGCCATTATTATGTTGTTTAAGCTGTCAAAGTGAAAGGATCTCTCAAAACACATGTACCTAAAGTGTTTTCCTTTAGGATAGCAAGAAATAGGCGAACCTGGCGAGCTATATAATGTATTACTTTACCTGTAGCCTTTGAGGCAAAACGTTTTCCCTGTTTTTCGTTCACGTTGTGAAGTCCCCAGTCCAATCACTGATACTCCCCACAGAACGAACTCACACGTACACCTACAACCACAAACTCACTCTTTTAGGGAATTTAGACTCTAGAGCAACATAGACGTAAGATGTCTCGAGATGCAGCGCTCAGTTATCACGATTGATGTCCTGCGTTGTAGCAACAAGTCACGTCTTTCGAAGGTCTTTCATTTGAAGTCATGTTTTTGAAAACTTTAAGCATACCTCTTGGTTCATTATATCTGACAAAATATACAAAACAACAATAACGCGTACGAGTTTTTTTTTCCATCAACAAACCCATCGGACGGGCTCATCAAATACTATTACTATAGTATTATTGAGAAGGATCAGACCTTTTTACAAAAGCCAAATGTCACCAGAATGGTAATAATATGAGCAAAAATGTCTATCAATGTATGAGTCCAGTCCAGGCTTAACCATAGTATACCTTTTCAATGACGAAAAACAATCAATTCCATCCAAAGTTTAGTTTCAATAGTAACTTTAATATGTACAAGCGAACTGCACATTGTAAGCAACTGCCATTTTTCTACGTAACTAGTAGTTAACTGAAACACACTTGAGACTTCTTAAAACCCACAAGGGTCGATTTTAAATTGCTTTTAGCCGAAACCTTCATCCGAGAGTTCAGATGGTGCATGGTATGTCCCCATTAGGACGCTAAAATGCCATCGCGCGCGAATGTTTATACCATTCATTTAAAAACCAATCAAACTCAAGGCATTGCTTTGAGAATGGTATGCACGATTTTCCTTGGCTCGCCACGCCAGCAAGTTCCTCCAACTTTGACCGTTGGCATCAGGCAAGACACGTGACTCTTACATGTCGTGAAAGGGAGTGCAGCGACAGGCGGTACTTGCTAAGCCAATTAAGGACTGATTTCTATCAATTATGAGGTTTATTGATTTGTTCAGTTCTCTAACTCCCCTTTCAAGGTAATTGCACATTGACGGACTCTCGTTCTCTCGATTCCAGACATCATAGATTACGCACGTCGCCATCATTTCACTGAATTGAATTATGCGCCAGTCCTTTGCACTTTTGATCCGACCGTGGTTTTTCCACTGAGCTCCAATAACGGCTGAGAGTGAGTCTAAAGTAAATATCCACGCATATAGTTCTTAGCTCGTGAGTTTTTCATTGTGCTGTAAACCTCAATATCTGAACCTGGCAAAGAAAGGCAATTTAAAATACAAGCTACCCTCCTTTGTTGGAAGTTAAGGTTGCAGTGAATTAAAAAAGCAAACAATTGTTGCAGTTACTTTGTAGATACGGAGACATAACAGGTTATTTTAGAATATCGTAGTTTTTTAAATATTTTCTTAAATTGTCTGATTGAGTAACTTTGATATGAAGATTTCTATTCAAAGCTAGCATGATAAAGTTAGTAAGGGAAGATCAGGCTGATATTAATTGATCATTGTGATTTGAGGTAGAATGCGCCAATGGAACTGATATTTTGACTCTCAAACTTTTACAATATTCTTTTGGTCTACAATCTGTGGGGGCTTATTTTGAAACTGATGGAGTAAATAAAGTTTTCCTTGGCTTACTTTTGTGATATAACAGAGAAATATTTTTCCCATACAGTTAGCGGAGGGATGGCGGCCATTTTTGATCTCAAGAGTCGGTAAATATTTGATCATTATTTTCCCTCGTACCAATTTTTGCACGGTGTTCCAACGGTATTCTTGATTTCAAAAGGGAAGGATTTAAAGTTGCCGCACGGAAAGTTTTGACACAGGTTATAAATCTAGCAATTTCGAGGCGCGTACTGCCTTAAACGGGGCCTTACAGAACCGCGGGCGCACAATTGGGGGATTGCTGATGACACAGCCGTTTGCATACACTGGGCGGGAGTTTTTGAATTCTCATAGCATGGCTTTGAGACCGTATGAGAAATTTAAATAATCATGATGGGCACTTTCTTGACTTATGCAAGAGGGGTCAAATGGTCGTACTGGGAACACGTTTTGAAACATCAAAACAAAAAAAGAACGGAACATTTTTCAGTTTATTTTCGACTCGGGTTCAGTAGCTATATATTCACAGACATCATATGCAAGATTCAACGACAATGAACGCCTGAAACATGGCAAAATTATGGGATTCTGGGACCAAACACGGCACGTCCGATCAGTAGCTTGGCTTTTTTACATTTGCATTGATTTACGATAATCCCGGCTTTTATATATTGAGAAGTTTCTGTTTAAGGATAAGCATGGGAATGGCAGAAGTTTTTCGATGTCAATATTGTCCCTGCTGAGACCACCGTAGTTTGACAACTACTGATTGGTCAATGACCGGAAAGTCTACAGCATGAGAGAGATTTGCAATGAACACTAGCGGGTGTCGATTGTTGTTTTTTGTGTTCGTAGATGTTTTATTGAAAAAAGTATAATGATGAGTTACAGTGCTGGTCAGGTACAACAGTGTAGTTCTAACGTTGTAAGTTGATGCTGGTTGTATTTTAAGGTGGTAGTTGTGCTTTAACCGGAAACAAAGATCAAATGATGGTTTCCTGTTATTCATTTTTCGATGTATGAATCAATAAATCATTTTTTCTATAAGTATGAGATGATTATAAATAAGTTTGGCACTTGTGTCTCCAAAAGGTTCACCATGAAGGCTAGGTCCCACAACAAGAGAAAGATACTCTTGGAGAAATTATATAACTCGTCCGTGAAGGTTTTCATTTTACAAGCATTGGAATATTGACGCCACAAGAAACAGGAATGTAGATCGAGGTACTTGAAAACGCTAACTTGAGTAATCAACTTCAATTTACGGAGGTAATCGAAAAAAAGTTCTGATAACAGTATTGAGTTAATCTTCATTTGGCTGATGCCTGATTCTGATACTGTGTTGATTAAGTTAGAGATACTACAAAAACAATTGCAAGGGTTCAGATGATTGCTAAGAATGTCACCGTCTGCAAAAACTGTTTACCTTAACAGCTACAATGATTACAGATTAACATAGATGTAGAATCTATTATGCAAATGCATGCGTGAGGGTCGCCATATCCTAGTTGATTTTTGACTTTGTTCAATTAGTACCCGCCTCGCAACTGAAAGACTTATTATAAACATGAATTCATTAACTTTTCCTCAAGAAAACTTTAAATCACTAGTCTGGTACTCCCTTTCGAAATTACTAATAAAATTGGCGGTCACTGTGCAAAATGTGGCTCTGGAGATACAAAAATGCCCGATATTTACCGACACTTGAAATTCAAAATGGCCGCCAATCCAAAGTTAACACAGGATTGGCGGCCATTTTGAATTTCAAGTGTCGGTAAATATCGGGCATTTTACATTTTTCACAAAGATAAGTCAGTAAAAAGTTTATTTACTCCTGACCAGGAGCTCAAAATGAGTCCTTCACTACAAGTGGTATACCTAAAAACAGTATCGAAAGTTAAACTATCTCCGAGATGCACTCTACCTTAACGTTACGAGGGCATGGCCACAACAGACTAGACAGGGATCGACAATACAATTTTTGAGAGAGGTTAGTCAAAAAACAGAAAATTTCTGTACAGAGAAAATTGCAAAAAAAAAAATATTGAAAAGCAATACTGAGTTTTGAAAAATAAATATTCACATGAGAATTGGCCTAATTATATTGATACAGCGTGAATTGTAAAAAACAAAGCGCGCATGCCGCGCAAGAGCAGAAGAGAATTGTGAAATTTCACGATGGAAAGACCATTTGCATATCAGCAACATGACCACCACCCCTCCAACGTTCTAATGGTACGTCCCTAATGCATGCTTGTTCAAATTGCCTGTAGGCAGAGCAGCAAGTGTTCTTTCAAACTTGGATTGCGACAAAAATGGCAACTTTGCGTAGCCTCGTATTCGTCCATTTCACACATGCTGAGCCGACTATAAAACCTGCATGTGTCCTCTTCGTCGCCTTTGAGTGTCCTGCAACATCTCATACACAATTGATTGCTTTTGTGATGGCATTAACCTCCCAATACATGGTGAACTGTTCAACTTAATTGATACAGTAATCCCTTAGATTCCATTTTACAAAAAAGAGCGTGAAGCTGTGCCTATGACGCGTATCGCTATTTAAAGTTGTAGGCCATTCACAGTCTCACTTTTTTGTATTCATGTTAATTAAAGGACGTATGTATGTATGTATGTATGTATGTATGTATGTATGTATGTATGTATCAATGTATCGATGTATCTACGTATTTATGTATATATATCTATCCCTACGTATCTATGACAGACAAGGAGAAAAATTTACTCCTTGTCAGTGTATTTATCTATGTATCTATCTTTGTATCTGTATTTATCTTTCGATGAGTCTATGTATTTAGTATCTATTCATGAATCTTGTACTAAATCAATCGATTGATTGATTGATTGATTGATTGATTGATTGATTGATTGATTGATTGATTGATTGATTGATTGATTGATTGATTGATTGATTGATTGATTGATTGATTGATTGATTGATTGATTGATTGATTGATTGATTGATTGATTGATTGATTGATTGATTGATTGATTGATTGATTGATTGATTGATTCGTGCGTGGGCATGCATATACATGAGAGCATCTATGTGGCCCTAAGTATCTCTATATATCTATATGTTTCTTTGTTAGCGTGCGAGCACCCAGTTGAATTTCGAAATTTCGTCGGAATTGATTATATTATCATCGAATATGTGGCTCTGTCCTATAAGATTAACAAAAGTACGGTTCGCCCATGACAAAGCATCTTGCGACCGAAATCGCGGATTTACATGTATTTGTATGTATGTATTTATAATTCATATTCGTAGAGTTTCTCGCCCCAATCTCCGTTGTGTAATAACCCAGTCGAACCTGCCACCGTGTTTCACTCACTCCATTGCCTGTCTGATAACAACATTCAAAAGCACCTTTCCCGTTACGTGTTTCGATGGACAGCAAAGCTGACACTTTCTCAAAGGGAACGCATATAAACTAGGACACATGCGCAGTAACCTCAAAACGTCGAGTAATTCAAACTTCATTGTCGTTGTGTCAGTACGAGCCCCAAGTCAAGTTTCAAGGTCACAATTTAATCGTTCATTTCCTTTTTTTCACTAGAAATGGGCACTCACCTTCCTATTTAGCGTTCATATACATTCCAACTCTAACAAGATTTAGAATCCCTTTGTAGTCTCAATATTCTTGACGCCGATATTGAATTTTTTGAAGAATTGGTTAATTTGGTCTAATTCAACGTAAAAAGCGGCTTTTGAATGAACTTGTATCAGGTGGCATGTTTTAGAATGTTCTGACCTTTAACTTGAAAAAGAGTGTTAACAGACTTATTCTGCTATCCGGTCATAGTCATCATGGAAAATTAACTTCGAAACGTCTATTTCGAGTTCATTGTCAGTACCAACCCTGACGTTCGAATAGTTGGTAGGTTGTTAATTCGGTTTTCTTATTAGTCCCATTGTAACTCGTACTTAATCGAATTATATGTAGATTACTGTTCTATAGTTAACGCGCCGGAGAGCTGGATGATAAACTAGGTTGACGAAGGGGGAAAAGTGTATTTGTGTAAATGACCTCTTGTGTGACTTAATTGGGTTTGACAATTGTGCTTTTTAATTTGACCAATTGTGACAGAGTGTACGTGGAGAAATTCATCGAAACAGGAGACGGTCACTGATTTATGCGCTTCCTGCAATATCACTGCGGAACAGGTTGTGACCTGGGCATTTTTGTTTATATTGTCTAAACAAAGTTGACCTGTGCACATATGCCGATTACACGCCAAACTATACCTAGTGCAATAAATACATCATAGAGGGTTAGAGAGAAACATACTCGCTGTATTATCATCCTTTTTGGAACTCGCAGCACGTTTCACTACAGATGGAACATCTCGACGGTTAAGTTTACTGAGTGTATTGCTGAAACCAACAGACGACGCATTCAATAAGGAGTAATTGCCGTGATATGGACCAGAATGCCGTGCCTTTGATCAAAGTCGTGCGGCACCATTCTTCCTCAGCCGACCCCGGGTGACACCGCTAAATTCTATTATTTGATGACTCTCGACTGAAGACCTCTTCAGATTCACCTAATTCGACCTCATGAAGGCTTTGATATGTAGGACACAGCAGTGAATAACGATTTTTTGGGTCGGCCTCTTTTTTCAATCTTTGGCTAACGCTCCGTGCTAGAGATTTCAAACGTGAAATGTGAAGTACGTGTACGCACACATACACACTTTTGAGAAGATGGGTCAAAAAACTAAGTATAATGCGACTCGAGGAAACACTTCGGCTACTCAAATTTTCACCATATCTGCTGGTCAGCTACTTGTGTAGACTCACTTTGAAGCCTGTTGAGTGAATGAAGTGTCCACTGTCGTGTTTTTTGTAAAATTGAAAATTTTGATTTATTTCTCATAAAATGAGCACAGGGAATGATGCCCACTTTCCATTTTGGTTTTCTAATATCGGTAATCTATTCAGGTAATATTGTCTCTCATCGAAAAATATGCGGGATGACCACATAAATTATTCTTTATTGTGAAAGAAAATGGTTTACATTTTCCTAAAGCAAAGCATAAACCAAAGATTAAAACCTTACGTTAAGTTCCAAGGCGAGTAATTACCGCAAGGGCAGTGTATGCGTTTTGAAAGATGCACGTGGCACAGATGACCGTAGTGTATTCGACAAAACATAGAACAACCCTTGTGTAATATACATGTCACTACTGTATCACTACATTTTGCTTCCAAGCACGCCGAAGTCACTCTAAATTAACCAAATACCTTTGTGACAGGGTTACGTTGGTCTAGATAAACATAAACAGCCAGCAGCTCCATTTGCCGTCCATGAATCATCATGTAAATCTTTTCTTTGTTGTAACAGATTTATGCAATCTTGGACTGGTAACTCAAAAAGGTGGACCTCACTGTTATGCACTGGCAAACGTAAATCTGATAGGATAATAAATTTGCAACTGGGTGAGTGCAGTCTGTAGAAGTCATTATATGACGAGAGAGAGAGAGAGAGAGAGAGAGAGAGAGAGAGAGAGAGAGAGAGAGAGAGAGAGAGAGAGAGAGAGAGAGAATCTCTCGACCAAGTTATTATTTTTTATTTCTTCCAAAATCAGGTTCTCGTCGTTGATAGATTTTGATAAGTCAATGAAAAGAGACTTTCCAGACAATGTGATATTATGTCACTCAGTATAAATAAACAGAAATCTAATTAACTTCATTTAATGTTCTCATAATTTCCTAAATATTCACTTGGAAAAATTTGTATTCCACAAAACCTGACATAATTAACTTCAAAAGTATTTTATTCAACCCTCCTATCAAAACGAGTTTTTGCATTTCTATAGAGAAAACATTAATTTTGCAATCAATATACAGTGTTGTCTCTGCATGTTCACTGAATGCGGCAATTAATGCTTTCTGCCCCATTAATCAAAATTAGGGGGCAGACTTGACATTTTAGGGGCTGAAACAACAGCAAATTCACAGGTCACTACACTATGCACTTGGGTCACCATCATAAGGGCGCATTTGCTTGCTGTGTTTTGTGCGTGATTTTTGCGCTGTCAGTAACTTTTGAAGGGCAGAAAATGGTTCAAAATGCGCAATTTGCACAATTTCACAGTCGAGAGAAAACCCTGAATATTTTAATTTTTATACTCCTTCTCAAACGAATAAAATATGGATTAATCAAACTATCGGACTTACAGTCGACAGAAAGTTTGCAGAGTTTAATTTTAAAATTATGCAGAATATCCTTCCGAATGGCCTAAATCTTCCAAGGTGGAAAATTAAAACCAGAGAAAAATGTAAAATTTGTAATATGATTGATTCATACTAACACATGTTTTTAAATAGCGAAAGGCTTAGTCTCTTTTGGGAGTAGGTCAATTCTTTGCTGACAAAACTTGATATATATCATTGTATTATGTTGTAAACCACTTAATTAATCTTTGTTGATTAGATTTGTCAATTTGATCATCACACTTGCTAAAAATCGATAATATCGTACGGTGTATTTCAAAACCACCTGCACATCATTAACTTAATTAATTCAAAAATTTAACAATAATCGAAAGTTCTATCGAAAAAGATACTTAAAATATGTAGTTTTCGATAAGATTATAGAGGACAATAGATAGTACTGTAGACTATAACACTATTATTCTTCTTGAACAGTTATTAGTATATGTAAAAACGCAATGTACGATCTTTATGATAGAAATAAATAATGGAAATTATTTTAAAAACAGAAATAGAATAACCTTTTTTGGATTATGAGTGAGATTGTCTCCTTGATATTTGATCTAGAATTATAATTGTTGGTATCAATTTGAACACAATGTCTGCCAAGTTCTGTATTCAATGACATCGCCATATGTCCTTGTGTAGTTTTCCTCCAAACCGCCGGGAGTAAGTAGAAATATATAAGAGGTTGCTCCGTCGGGTTTCCGGCATATTATTGTACGCCAAGCAATCTTCATGCGGAGAACTCAGCAAAGATGACATTACATTGCACTTTAGAAGTATTGTTTGGAAGTTCAGTACCCTGCGTGCAGGAATTTCGGTCTAATGCATTTGTTTGCTGTTGGCCTCGATTAATTCAGCGTTTCTCATGCGTACGTTTTGCTTGCTCACCTGTCCTGTTTACATATCAAAGCATGACCTATCTCAATAGCTAGCATTTTTTGCCACCGCTATCTATAAAAGCAATGCTTAGAATCAGCTCTAGAATCATTTAACTTTTGAAAGACGGCCAAAAAATTCAAAGCATGTCATTTACATGTGCTTTTCTCCAAAAATTCGCCACGTATATAACGATTGTATGCGATTTTTGGACGATCCTAATATTTGCTTTGAGAATTTACGTCAACAGCTATCGAGCTCAGCTTGACGTCAAATTTCCAACCAGACAGACAGACAAGACGTAGATTTGATCGAACGTCGTCTCTCGATGAATAAAATCTCCGGCTTACAAATCTGTATCGTCGCCTATCATTGACTTGGAAGTGAAAACTCCTAAATCCCCAGTGTGCATGCGTTAAGTACAATTTTGAGAAATGATTTGGACTGTCGAATAAACCTCGATTTAAGTATTATGTTCCTTTTACCGGAAGAGGGGATAATGATCGTGCCAATTTGTTTGAATTGCCTGAATGAAGAAAATCCTAGGACCTAGTTTCAGAATTCGACAGTTTCCACAAGGCGAGCCGGCCATTGAATGCAATGTGTGACAGTGTGTTGAGACATTTGTGAACTTCTGCAAAATGACTTCCTCTTGGTACATTAAAGGGCGTGAAACATCGTATTTGAGTTAGGTACCAAATTATGACATACCAGCCGTCATAAATTTGTTTTTCATCCGTATAAAAATACGTACACTCCATCGAGTTATATCGACGAGGCAGCACACACACTGGGCAGAATCAAAAGTTCTGTTTACAACCCGGTATACATGTGAGGGGCGGTCAAAAAAGTTCGTTCAACAAGGTATGTGGGGATGTCGCAGATGTGTGAATTCACGCTGATTTGATCTCGAATGATTGATCACAAACCAACCAGAAGACAAAGTACGGGTGAGAATAATTCCGAATCGATGAAAACATAATCAGTGGCAAGCCATCAAGTGGATTGCTCCTAAGCAGAGGAACCTTAGCATCCGGAATCTTGCTCCCCTCCCCTATACTCTCCCCCCGTGATGATGCTCCCGTACTCAAGCACAGGCTGTCATAAGCCTTCATCAGCGACCGAATCATACACGCTAGAGTTAAGAACTGGCACTGATGACCTCGAGTTGTTCAGAAAACCTGAGTCTCATCTCCGTGGTACGCGGTTTGCGGACATTATTGTTGAAAGCTGTCATCCATAAGTGGCCTCAACAAACAGAGAAGACTTCTACCACACCGACAAGAGACAAGCCCGGAGGACATCAGATGGGCCAAGTGCCTTTTCGCTCAGGGAGAATGAATCACAAAAATGAGATGGAGACATTTTGGCTGACATTATCTGAAGTAGGCTGTTGAACGAAAGTTTTGACCGCCCGTCGTATCTATTAACCGAGCAATACTGATGATATCACGTTTCGTTTGGTGGCTAATTATGTTGGCAGCTTGGCTGACTAGAGATAAAGAGACTTTTCGTATACGCAGCATTTTTGAATATGATGGAATATGCACTGGTGAAAACCATATTTTTCAGGAATAAAGTCGATAATTGGTACATCAATAAACATATATATAGCTTCGTGTTTACATGCGTAATTATTATCCGTTTTAATTATTTATTTACTGTCAGACAAGTTTTGAAACCCATTCTTGCTATTTCCGAGCTTCGCTTTATCGCGTTCTCTCTCTACAGAGTATCATGCGAAATAATTTACAATTAGTTAGATCTATGTCGCTTGTATCAACAAACAGTAAATCTTGCGTCAATGCATCTACAGTCCCTACAAGGTCATCAACCATGTCCAATCCCATTACGACAACGCAAAAATCATTGCTCTTAAATCCACCGCTTCTTCAGGGCTATAAACAAAGTTAAGAACAAAAAACACCTTTCGGCATACTTTCTCTCGAGAGACTTGTTTCTCGTTTTGCTTCAAGTTCTATCTTTGAACTTAATTAGTTTTCCTCAAATCCTCTCTTTAATGTAACGACGACAATCAAGCGACCTCGTAAACAGTGACACTTTTAAAAACATAATCGGTCATCGCTTCATGTTTTCCATCTCGATACACGCAAATATAAAACACGTTTCATTCTGATGCCACAATACGAGTCTTAATACATGCCGGGAAGAATGGGCTGAGAACGTACTTAACTGAAAAGATTTCTAATGCAAGCTTCTGTGACTTTGTAAAATTAAGGTAGAAAGACTCCCAACAAGTCGTACAGCGTGATTTACTTTCAAACACAATATAAATCATGAGACTGTCGGCGATGAGAAGCAAAATGACCGATTGTTGCGGGTTTATGTGTGTACGTACGTACGTACGTACGTACGTACGTACGTACGTACGTATGTATGTATGTATGTATGTATGTATGTATGTATGTATGTATGTATGTATGTATGTATGTATGTATGTATGTATGTATGTATGTATGTATGTATGTATGTATGTATGTATGTATGTATGTATGTATGTATGTATGTATGTATGTATGTATGTATGTATGTATGTATGTATGTATGTATGTATGTATGTATGTATGTATGTATGTATGTATGTATGTATGTATGTATGTATGTATGTATGTATGTATGTATGTATGTATGTATGTATGTGTGTGTGTGTATGTATGTATGTATGTATGTATGTATGTATGTATGTATGTATGTATGTATGTATGTATGTATGTATGTATGTATGTATGTATGTATGTTGTGTGTGTGTGTATGTATGTATGTATGTATGTATGTATGTATGTATGTATGTATGTATGTATGTATGTATGTATGTATGTATGTATGTATGTATGTATGTATGTATGTATGTATGTATGTATGTATGTATGTATGTATGTATGTATGTATGTATGTATGTATGTATGTATGTATGTATGCATGCATGCATGCAGGTAGATAGGTAGGTAGGTAGGTAGGTAGGTAGGTAGGTAGGTAGGTAGGTAGGTAGGTAGGTAGGTAGGTAGGTATGTATGTATGTATGTATGTAGGTATGTATGTAGGTAGGTATGTATGTAGGTAGGTAGGTAGGGAGGTAGGGAGGTAGGTAGGTAGGTAGGTAGGTAGGTAGGTAGGTAGGTAGGTAGGTAGGTAGCTAGGTAGCTAGGTAGGTAGGTAGGTAGGTAGGTAGGTAGGTAGGTAGGTAGGTAGGTAGGTAGGTAGGTAGGTAGGTAGGTAGGTACGTCTTTGTAGATGCGTGTGTGCAGCATGCATGCTTGTATACCAACTTGTCTCTCAATCAGTGTATTATATTATATTATATTATATTAAATGTATCTTTGTAATCAATGTTGTGCACTCTGCTATACATGCGTTGGAAAGTTTTCAAATTGCCATTTCTAAAACATTACAGACCGCTAATTCGGAAAACGTTATGACGCCTATGTTGTATACACCAGTACGCGCCATTGATTGCTGGGTGCTTTCGAGGGGCAATCAGTATCAGATTGGAATTCTTCCGACCACTTTCATCTAATTAGTGGGTAAACACGACGTGATGTGACTTTGATGAGTTTTCTTCTGTGTGTAGATGAAAGATATTGACAGGATTAAAGCGGGGACATCCGGATTCCTCGTAGTCTGCTAACAAACTGGTGGAGTTACAGGTGTATTTTACCGTATGGCGTTTTACTCTCCGAATACTTCCGCGTTTGATATATTCAAAGCGAGAGTAATAATGCCAAAATCTTGATCGAAAACCACTGTTATTTATACTTAAGCATGTCAACTGTAAACTTCGCATCAAGTTGTGTAGAACTAACTTTCGTAACTAGTCCATAAAAGGTCAATTCAGCTCACTATCTTGGTCTGCACATTATTTGGCGTATGAATATCGAGTGACATGTTGTTCAGAGTTTTTGTGATTTTGAGTTTGTAATCTGAACACAGTCACGTGACTACGGTAAGTATGCATCAGCATTACTTATTCGGATCATGTTGATCGTTTTGTGAGCAGATTGTTGCCTTATCTTCGAGCACGATGTCCGTTTAGCACATCCAAAAAATGCACTTAACCAGCAATGCTACACAACGGGACAGGTTCTGCATGAGATACAAGATTAAACAGCGTATACGATGGAGTGGCAAAATGGTGTAAGGAAATGACGTCACTGGCGTCACAGCAAGCCGCTTAACCCCCTTAAAGAGAGGTCTGATGATGTCATAACGTAATGGAGTCTGGACAATGCGAACACTTTGCCTCGGCGGAGAATGTCATTAGACATTAAGGCTCTCTTAGCCTGTGAATCTTAATGGACCCCTGGTTACGGAAATGAACAACGACAGGGTTTTACACCTACAAATTCGAATTTAGGCATAAATGGCATCATCCTCTTTGAATTAAAGTCACTCTTTAGAAGGAAAAGCGTATTTACTTCTCATAGGTATGCAAAGGCCTGAAATTGTGACGAAATTTTATATATATATAGAAAGAGAGAGAGAGAGAGAGAGAGAGAGAGAGAGAGAGAGAGGGGAGAGAGAGAGAGAGGGAGAGAGAGAGAGAGAGAGAGAGAGAGAGAGAGAGAGAGAGAGAGAGAGAGATGTTATATCTTCCGTAATTTGGCCAGTAGTTCCGAATTTTTTTGTTATTTTGATAAGGAAAAGTTCAAACATTAGCGTAGTTCACCAATTTTGCAGAACTTTGCAAAAATTGTTAGGGCTGGGCTAGAAAAACTATAGGACGAGTAACCAGGAACGCACTTTTTCATCGGTTTCGGTTACTCAATTCTTCGGGTTCATGTTAATGTTAAAAGTACCAACATCCACAGCGACTTAGCGATTAATCTCTGAAATTAGATCTCGGTCACTGAAACTCGTTTTAGATCTTTCATGTGGCCAGATAATTCCCTCTGAAACGAATTTTACAACCTAAACGCGTAACTCAAACAGCAGTGGTGGGATATTCACCCGATACAGACGTAAAGTGCGGCTTTTTTTCGTGTCAGGTGCGCGTGTCACAAATTGTCGTCTGGGGAGCTGTTATCAATCTACGTCTTTTTCTCTGAACCTGTCTCTCTGTGGACATGTAGCTCTGCCGTCACCGGATTTATAAATTAACAACCATGTTTTCCATTTCATTTATTTAACGTTTTAGTGACAACTCATGAACTGTGTCAAAGCTCGGCAGTCCTTTTAGCCGAGATTGGTGATGTGTTTTCCATCAGAAGTTGTCATTTTGGTGCCTCCCGAATCAAATCAAATTTTCTTCTTTGTTTCCGAAACCAGGGTCTGGTGTATGGCACGGAATGAGAAGACACCAGCGGTTTTTTTCCTTTAATCAGCGAGCGGCAAACGTCAAAACTGGGCACGTCGTGGCCGCTAGACGTGACGCGCAATCCAAATGAACCCACGTCTTCTGCGCCGTGCGTGTTTTAAAGTCACGCTACAACTGTTCAATCAATGCACGTACGAATCTAGTTTTGCATAATTTCAACTTCAAAATGACGGTGGAAATTTCACTATGATTAATGTTCGAGTACAATGAAATGTAGTTCGGCGCATCAATTTATCTTTCTGATAGATATCACGAGAGCCCTTAGGAATTAGCCAGGTGCTAGAATGTAATAGCTAAATTTGCAAAGTCGTACTCCCGCCAAAACTGTCGTAATTGATAACTTTAACATGCGTAAATCAGGACACCTTGATAAGTAATCTTTAATATAAGTTCGGCAGATTCTGACACCGATGAAATAACATATTTCTCAGAAGACTATTAAGCCATAAACGTGCTGTCACGACGTTTGTGCGAGGGTGTCAATGCGCTGAGCGAAATAGTCGTTAACAAATATTTTAGAACATTCGATAGAAGGTTTAAAGACTGGACACGAATTACAGTAACTACATGTGTTAGTCTTTTGTACTTGTTTTGCAATTATGGAACAAACCGTTTCACACAAAAGGCTCAGCAGATAGCTTACAAGTGTTTATCTGAACTACGTCAATGCCCGCCGTTTCGCGAGAGGTATTTACCTTGATTAATATCCAAAATTGATATTGGCATATCAATTTCTTCTTTCCAAAGATAGATAAGAATAGCTCTCAAGTGGCACTTGGTTTAATTTTACCGGGAAACTATCTGGATCTCGACAGCGACGTTCTCGGTAATCTTCTTTTAATTTGCGCGCCAATAATATCAAAGGAGTTCGAAATTTTATCTGATCTTGCGCCAGCTGTAATTTTGGCTCGAACGAAACCACGCGGAAATTGAGGTGTACTGCACGGCTAGAAAGTTTGCTGATGTTTCTGTCGAAGGTTTTACGCGCGCGCGGGAACGTGACTGAACTTTAGCTGATCGGGGGTATTAGCTTCGTCAGCAAACGTGTGCTTGAGAGCTGTTTTTTCTCTCGAGCGCTGGGCACAAAATCCTGTATTTTGTCAGGGTTTCGAAGGCTCTGTGGCGCGATAGCCTTCAGGGCAAGCACGTATATTCATCACTGTAATCCAAGGAGTTTCGGAGACACGCAAAATCTCTCACGTGATCCAGTCGCGGCTGAATGTGATCACCTTTTATGGTTTCTCGTAAACTGACGCACACCCCGCGATTTTTGAGAAACAAAGTGTGTCCCAATGGTTATGAATTGCGAAATTTAATTGTATCCTTATACGTTGTATCTTAACTTCTATATATATTTCTGCCGAGAATAAAAAATATATGTTTCCGGAGAGACAAGCGGTAGAAACATTTTGTAGATCATACACAGACTTTGTCGTAAAAGTTTTACCAGCTAAAGTTTTAAGAACCAAGACAGCTAACCTTTCAAAAATCCACATTCCAGTGGGTGCAGGAACTGTGTTAAAACGGTGCAAAGTCTTATAGGTAATCTTCCGCGAGCAAAATTTTTGGCCCGACTGCAAAATTTTGTAGTTAAGTAGTATGCACCTTGAAAGTGAAAGACTTCAATTTTTTGCTTAAACTTTTCTTAATGAAACTTTCAACCATTCTTTTACTAAATAAAGAATAAAAATCGGGGATCACCATGCAAATTTTGGTACTAGAGAAACAAATAACCAAAGACTTACCAATATTTAATATTCAAAATGGCCGCCATCCCTGTGTTAACTCTATGGTGAAAAAATAAAATTTTCTAAAAAAGCTGTAAAATGAACCCAAACAGAGGTAGATCAGAAAATAATTTTAACAGTTTGAGAGTCCGAATATCTGTCCGCTAAATAATATACAATCTAAAGAAAATCGATTTTACAAGAGTGTCAGTTCACGTGCGAAGCGATGACGGCCATCAATTTTGCCAATTTGTTCTCAACAGACTTGATTTCCCGCATCGCTGGCTTCCCATAGTCTCTCGTGCAACGAGAAACCACCATGTAATTTGCCTGTATTTTCCTCGTCAAGGTCACGGTATGATTGGCAGGGGCAGAACGGTGTACGTGTCGCGATGTAAATGGTCAAAATAAACGTATTGAGTTGCAAAGAGAAAAAAGATAATTTACTGCGGTGACAGCAAATTTCGGATGTCACACACTTGAAGTTGCTTTAGGTCATAGAG
The DNA here is from genome assembly GCF_041260155.1 of Ptychodera flava. Classification (NCBI taxonomy): domain Eukaryota; kingdom Metazoa; phylum Hemichordata; class Enteropneusta; family Ptychoderidae; genus Ptychodera; species Ptychodera flava. The sequence goes on along the minus strand of NC_091946.1, from coordinate 23,893,876 downwards.
GGCGCCAGTCCTGTCCGTGAAATAGGAACAACGCTGCTGTTAGGTCGCACATTTGTGCCTTCTACATACGCCAATAATTTAATTTTTGCAATTAATAATGATAATTTCTTTTCCAAAATAAAGACTAACACGGACGTAGTTTCATCGAGACGTTTTGTTAAACCTTATCTAGACGTCCGTAAATATAGGAGAGTCTTACAAGGCCATATTATCTCTGCTCTCTAAAATTTAAACTTTCCAATATGAGACTTCGCTTGTGAATTTAGCCCTTTTTTGTTTTCTCATTGCAAAGTTTACAGATATTTTTCATTCAAATTAATGCTGGAAGTTTCTTCAATTTGCATCCTCGCGTGCAAGGATACGCGGTTTGTTTTCAAGTGTGAAGTAATTAAACTAAATGTATAATATACATCTAACGGGCAAAATTTGTAAATTGAATACTGCCAATTTTGTAATCAATTTATTAACGGTCTTGCATGAGCAATAAAGAATTAAGTTCAATAATGTCTGAAATGATCATCTGTTTGACCTCCGCGGCACTTCATGACAAAAACATCAAAACCTATCGAAGTCAGATGCTAAAACGCGACGCTGAGAGGCAGAAAACATCGCTTCCTGTCTCACAGGGTCGCCAGAGACTGGTTAAGACTCGGCTTCCGGCGCCAATTTGTCTCTTTCGCTTTGTGCGCCGGGCAAGGCGTTATTCCGGATCACCTAAATTATTCATGACTTACGCATAAACTGACAAGACTCGGTGATTTGTCGAACTGCTGGCAAAGCTACCGTACAATTGTTATTGAATTTTTTTATCTATTTGTCCGGAACTTGTGCTATTGACATTTGACAAAAGTTAAGAAGTTTACCGAAGAAGTTTATTTCATTCATTCATTTGATATTTTATTGCTGTAGCTGACAGAAAACACAAAATAAGGGAGAAATTTACACGTTTAAAACAACGTCTAACGTTCAACGTCTGGGTATACTCGTAAGAGGTAGGATAGGTGAATTAATCATGATAGTTTGTTCTTCCACTTTGCATCTCTACCAATGATGTATTTTATATCAAATGCCGTTTCAAACAATAAGTCAAATATGATCTCAGTGTACATAAGTTAGTGTTTTTAGGCCAAGTTAGGTTACTGTCTTCTTAACCCTTTTGAGTGCTGTAATTTTTCCCACCAAACTTTTACTGCCACATTTACCAATCTGTTACGAATTTTTCTGTAATTGTTTTGATAATTTTAGACCAAACGGACATCATGTTTTATTGGCTACAGCTTTTTATCAAAATTTTGGCAGAAATTTGAGAAAAATTTACTGTGGTATATTAAGGTGAGAAAAATTGACGTTGGCGCTCAAAGGGTCAATTATATCTTTATTTTTATGTTTTTTAACTTTCTTTTGACGCACAATACCAGGTCCTTGTTTCAAGATTTAATGTGATTTAGAGGAATCCAGGTGCTTTTTAGCCTTTCTGGTATTTCCTAATGGTAACGCTAGCATCGGAAAACTCTACGACATGTACCGTAGCGGACTTCGGGAAAGTTTGCCTCTCGTTGAATGCGTGGTGTGTCTTGTTTTCCGCTGTCACATTCCGAGCAAAAGATAAGTCCTGATGATGAATTCTACCAAAAGACAGAACTGGGAACGACCCGGAGGTAACATTTGGATGGTTAATGCGTTGCTTAGCTGAGTGGAGATTGGGTCCATTACCCTTTAGTAAGGCACAACATGTGACGGTCGTAGCCAGCGGAGGGTCTTGCCCCACATAAAATGGCGACGGCATATATTCATGCGTGCCGTGCTATTAAAATAGTTCATGATATTTTTCAGAGGCCATACAGCTGAAGACGAGTCCAAGGAGACGCAATGACAAGGATACCATGTACGTCATGACTGACGCAATGGGCACTCTTGTTTCATTCTTACTCATCTCATAAATCCAGTCGGTTGACCATAGCTTTTGAAGAATTAGTTTTCCTGTTGATAGATGTGTTCTGTTTCTGAGGAATGTACTATTGTAATACCTTAGCTTTGGGAGTCATCTTGTTCATGTGTCGATGTTCCTTATTGTTATGATAATCATTTGTTGTTTTCCTCTTCGGGATAATGTTCCATTCCTCTTGTTTCCAATGTAACTTCCTTGATCCCCACTGGGGCAGATATTCAGACTCTAAAACTCACAATACTTGTTCGGTCAACCACATAGGGACTCATTTTGAAGCTCGCGGGGTAAATGCAATTTTCACCGACTTCGTAAATATAGCTTTCCCCATAGAGCTAACACAGGGATGGCGGCCATTTTGAATTTTCAAGTGTCGGTAATTATCAGGTAATTTTTTTCTCCAGTATCACATTTTTCAGCTGACCCCTAGTTATTGATTTCAGTGGGAATGGTTTAAAGTTTCCGCACTGGAAATTTGAACAAAAATTCAAGTCTTTCAATTATACATTTAGCTAGAATCCTAGTAGTATCTGTAACATATACTCGAAAGAGATCACATGATTTGTTTCAGTTACATGTACCATCGTGTATTTGTTTGATATCATTAACACGATTGGAACTAATTTGGGATAATTGGATCTCAAAAATATCAGGTGGCCTAAAGCTGAATGTTGCAATATTACAAATCACTCATAAAAACAAATATATAACGTAAAACGAAAAGCAGATTGGTTTATATTTGCATCATCCAATTATCCCAAATTAGTTCCAATCGTGTTCACTTTAAATTAGATAATATCTCACAAGTGTATTTGGTTGTCGTCTCACATGTTCAGAACATACCTAAGGACCTTACATAATTCTGAATATCAGTATTTTCGCGTATCCCTCATTTTGTCCCATTATTTTCGTAATCGACGTGTGGTTAACCCTAAAAGTGACACCTGCAATGTACGGGTCCCAAGCTACGAAGGTTGTCTTAGTCAAAATAATCATCATCTTTTACTGAATCTTGTTGATATTTTCATCCACCAAATTACGAGTATATCTTGGCAGTACGCGCCTCGAAATTAAATTATTTAAACTTTTGCTTAAACTTTCCAGATGGATTAACGCATTCATCTCCGAAATCAAGAATAAATATCAGGGGTCACTGTGCAAACTTTAGTATTGGAAAAACAAATTACTCATTATACCCAGGTATTTTAAATTCAAAATGGCCGCTATCTTCCCTGTTAACTCTTTGGGGAAAAATAAATGCTCGATATAAGCCGATGGTAAAGTTATTTACTTTATAATCTTCGAAGTAAGTACCCACATGTAGTACACCGAGAAAAGAGTGTAAAAGTTTGACAAGCCGAACCTGCTGTCCCCGAGGCGCATTCTACCTTAATCTCAAGCAGCAAGAAATATGTGCGCCGCGCGCTGCACCGGATTGCGTGTGCCAGTGACGTCATCAAATGTCAGTTGTGGAGCTATTACAGATAGTCTGCCTACAACGCGCTTCGTACATGTGTAAGACTTAACCTTTCAGTGCTTTCGTGCCCACCATAATTCACAGAACACGTACATCGTGGAAATAATAGCCTGTATGCATGTAAACACGACGTTAACTCCAAAGGGATTACAGTTTCAATCTAGATTTTGCAGGAACATTGTTCGAAGCCTTCATTTTTATAAAAAGTTATTTCAGACGTGAAAAAATACTGAAAACTTCAAAGAAAGAACACATAACTGAATAATAGAACACTTGCACTTACATTATATGCAATTACTACAAAGTCAGCGCGTCTTTATCACGCATTGAGGTAAAAATACTGTAAAAGGGGTTACATGGGAGCACTAAAAAGTTGTTAAGAAACGCTAATTAAGCTTTAGCTGAAAGCTAACAGCTAAAATTTTGTCTGGACCAATTACCCTATTGATATGCTAGAAACGAAAATACAATGTGGTCACGTGACCTTGACGTAACTTCTTACGCAAGTCAATGATTTTAAACATGTAAACGGAGTTGGACGGCGTTGTACAATGGGATTGGACAATGGTTGTATAGTAGCGATATTTTTAAAAGGCCTGGCAATGTGGAAATTTGTGGCTGTTATTTTTGAAATGCGAATATTTTTGAAATATGAATACGTGCCATGGTTCGGCCTCGCAGACCACTAAGGTAACTGGGTATGTGTTGGAGTTGACGGCAAGGTGTTACCGGCGCTTTCTTTAATGCAAACATTTGTTTTATATCAACCAAAAACACAGTGTCTTAGTTGATAAAACGAAATAACACAGATGTAAAATTGATACAGCTTTTATTGTATTCTCAACCGCGGAGTGACGTCAGTAGATGAAACGCATACGAGCGAGGTGAATGAGAGAGAGGAGGATACAGAAGAGCGAATGACACAGAAATTGTGCGGAAAAAGCAGAACTTAAACTTATGTCATTGATGTATGTTGAAACTTTGAATATTGCTTTAGTGACTGAAAAATCCGAACTTCCCACGGCGCTGTGACGCAAAAATGACGTAAGAACCCGAAAGTACCCGGATGGCCCGCGGCCGAGAATAAACAGTCGGCATATAACTGGAGAGCATTCACAGTTGAGGCTAACTTCTCGATGATTTTACCAATTAGTATTAGTCTATATATGAGGCCCGAAATAAAACGTTTGTGCGTTACTGATAACATGAAACATGGTATAGATGAAGGTAGGGATCATCCATATCATACTTTTTGATGGGTTTACGACAAAAGGAAAAGTGTTAAATCTCCCCATTTCTTAGGATTTGTTTACAGGAAACTTTTAGGGGATATTTGAAAAGGGGATTTTCTCTTTTAAGAAAATGTTCTTTTCACTAGATTGTGTTAGTTCACCAGCTGCAGCGCATGGGCACCGTTTGGTACATTTTAAAGTACACTTAATTAATTCTGTGCAAGATTATCTGGATTAAGTCATAATCATATCCGTGTCAAATAAATTGCCACAGTACCTTGGTATTCATATTTGCAGGGAACTGTGACGTCAGAAGGAAGTATAAAGGTCACGTGATAACTTGCTCTAGTTTCCGAGATTGGAAATAGTGAGTCATAGAAAACACTGAAGTTTATCTTTTTTATGGATAAAGGAATTTAAACCCTTTCTGAACAAAGCCAAGGCCGTCGTGCAGTATGCGAATAATTCTTTAGCCGAAGAGAAGGGAAACGCCGTGCGAAATTTCTCGGTCGGAACTTGATTGAGCTGTGTTTTTCGATTTTTAAGTACGCTAAACAGGCATGTGATGGATTTGTGACGTGTCACAACAGTTCACTTGTACAACTATGGTCTCCGCGTTTGGTACTTGCGTCCAATATTCCGTCCTTACTTACGATTTTGAGCGGCTGGAAACTACATCGATATTCAAGCCGCGAGTGCTACGGGGTATAACCCGCGACTCGTTGCTGTTTCGACCTGCCTGGCCATACATGTAGTTTTGAAGCAAATAAAATGGTCCAGCCTCCCAGCCGTGATTAGAAGTTGAAGAAATATTCTGTACAATATTTCACATTTGGTAGAACATAATGTGAACGTTTGGTCGGGAACACGACAAACACGACAATACCGAGGAGTATAATAGGCCCAACATATAGGTAGAGATATACATTAGATATTTCTTTTTTTTTATTTTATGGTTCTATGACTGAAGGAAAAGTGTAAAATTTCCCATTTTGCAGGATTTTTCTCATTTAAGAAAAGTTTTATGGGTTATTTGATAAGAAAACCTACGCATGGATAAAATGCATATTAACTCTCCTCGTAACCAACTGTCCCAGCCTCCCTAAGGGTATAAGGCCTGGTGTTTTTTTTTTCTTTTTACACGACATTTCATACTTGCTATGATTCGCTAGATTGAGTGATATCGATACCAAATACACTCTCATTGTACTCTGGCATTCACGGCAACAGGGAACTTAAAGGGGCAGTTCTCAATCCCTGGTTCTCGCATTAGTTGTGATTGATATTGAGTATTTCACATAGTTTTATCCAATTTTGTATTTTTTATCATGTTGGCCAATTTGCTTGTAGATAAAGCTGAGAAATGACCCTAGCCCTTAAAAAATGACGCCAAACGTTACTGTCACTGTCAGAAAGTGTTCCACCACACTATTAATTCACTGTTACTGGACACTACAGACGATCACCCGCAGAGAATGTTGGTAATGATTCAACGAGAAAACATTCGAGATTTGTCTTTTGTATTGATGAGGAACTTAAAAACCTGCTTGCCGTCAAATATCCCCAGGAAAACAGAGGTAATCGTGCAGAATGTGAAGAATATTTCCACTGCATTTGACGTGTCATATTTGACATTATTTAGAAAATGGCGCGATGAAACAGTGCACGAAAAGAAAGAAAAGGCAACACGTGTTTCCTCTCTTTTCTCTGAAATTGAAAAGCTTGTTTACTGGTATGCTAGAGCTATGGTAATTATCCTTAGCTTTATTCAAGATCTTTCAGAAAAGTAAGACTTTGGATTTATTTTAAATAATAAGTACAATAGACAAATATGGACGTTTAACTTAATTTTGGAGCATAGAGATGGTCGACAAAAGTACATCGACATCGATACCCGCGCACTTCGCTATTATGAATATCACCGTTCTGTGAACTGTAATTATTCAGCGATTAATGGTCTGTGCAATGATAAGGCAAGTATTAGCCCTGCGGTGACCGTCTGTGAATATTTTAACGCGGCTCTCATCGTTAAATTCAGTTCTTAATGATGGGTTTGATGACAACCCCCTCGTTTTGACTCGCCCAAAGTAACACTTATGAAAATTTCAGTTGAGGCATGGAAAGATTGTAACATGAACAATATAAGAGCTTCCGACCGATACGTCATCAGTCATTGGGAATACTAGATCTCTGTAGTCTGATTCGTCGGCTATCTTTGTTCACGCGCCGAATCATTGCTGATGATATGAAAATGTCAATTTCTATGCAGAGCATGTGCGTAACTTTCACACAATATTCACATTGATAAATGCATTTAAAATTTCCTGTAAACTTTGTGCACATGCTGGAAGAAAAACTGTTTACAATCATTCATTTAATGACCTGACATCTATAAAATATGATCAAGTCAGCAGCTGAAAATTTGTGTTTAAAAAGTAAACTAGAATGTAGATAAAAAATATTTGCCCTCGGTGACAAACAAATGAGCCATATTGTGTCCTGAATATTAAGTTTGAACATTGACCCCAGAGAAACGTTTTCTCTGCAGTCCATAGTTTGAACTACAATAAATAACAGTGTCAAGGATTATATATTTATTTCCATCCAGAAATCCCTCTTGTTTACTTGTAAACACGGTGTTGCATGGAAGAGTCTATGAACGAACTTCACGCCCCCACATGTTCATGCGACACCCACTGACCCAAGAATGGGTACTTTCCTGGGGCAAGCATATTGCTGTACGCAATAACGGTGGACACTTGAAAGCCGCCCACTGTTTCACTCTGCGCTGTACAATCTATACTGGTCAAAAGTTACGACACCGTATGATAAATCACACATCTTTTTAGGGTCTGTGGATAGATACAGTAGAGTCGGCTCCTAATGTCTGCATGTGAGGTAGGTGGATATACAGTCACAGACAGACATACAGACAGAAAGACAGGTTGACGAAAAGACACTCAGGCAAACAGACAGACAGAGACAGACAGACAGACAGAGACAGACAGACAGACAGACAGACAGACAGACAGACAGACAGACAGACAGAAAAATGTGTGACTTTGCAGGTTCACTGATAAATTATTGTATTTTAAAGTCAAGTCTGTGCACATCCCACCTTGCCATCTGTCCTTGGTTTACACCAAAAGACACGTCTCAACATCTCTTGACTGCTGATGTGCAGCAGCTCGGTAGGTCGTATCTAATTGGTAAATCTTAAGTATTTAAAACAAAATTATGGAGTCTGAAACTAACTTAAAGGCTATTGCATTGCTGATCGCTTTGGCTGTTTGGAAATAATTCAGTAAAAACAATGTGATATTCAGACAACCAATTGGCTAGTCTTCCAAGACGCTGCATATTTCCACTTTTGATGCCGATATTCAAGATTTAGGTTGATAATTGATATTCATACATTTGAATCTCATTCCAGTCAGAACTCTTTTTTATTTTGTAAATACTAAGTGTGCTTTTTATTCTTTGTAAATGACAGTTCAAGTGGGCGACCTACACACTCGGAAAATCACATCATCATAAAAAATGTTTCTAACTACCATATTCTTGACATTGCACATGGTTGAAAACAACCTTAAGGCTAAAATAATCGGCACAATCCACCTGCTGAATGTGTTATTGTATGACTTGTTCAAAGTTCGACAATATTTAGAACACAGGAGACTGTCTAGTCTAGATGTGGTCCCCGTAAAGTTCACTCGACGAGAGGTGGAAACGCTAGACACGATTTTCAAATAAAGATACAAATCTCTGACATCTTAAAGAGGAGCATCTTCAACGCAGGCGCAAAGAAGGACCATGGTCGACATTCTTCTGAATGAAACATTTGAAAGAAAGTCCGTGATAATAATTTCGATTTGCACGTATTGCTCATACAGAATAGAGGGTCGTGATTTCACTGTGTGTTTAGCAAAATTAATCCTTTAAACTAAACTTACAAACACTGAGAAAGAAGTAGATCTGCGGACATTTGTAGAAAATCGTTACAAAAAGGTACAATAACTGTGTCAATAGTGCCCCTTAGTAGGAAAAATATTATTTGTAAATTATTACACAAGCCACTGTGACATTAAAAAAGTCCCACTGTTGAATATTGCTTCATGAACGAATCGAAAATAATAATATTATCAAGGTAACATCAGCTTTGATAAATGTTCTGTATTATGCAAGAAAAACACCAGCTTATGTACACAATTCAAGTCGCCCATATTACTCAATGAAAACGTCCATTCTGCGGCAGAAGACATCTCTTTGCAAATATCTCTTCAGTTTCATCTGTAAGCTCTACAGTATTCGTACACAGTGTTTAAAATCATTCAAAAACGTCAAGACAAATAGAAGTCAATGTTTTGATATAACTCATACTGTGATTGTTGTCCTATTTCGTTTTTGTCTGTCTTGCATCGCGTTTATTGACCTTGCTGGTGCTTTTGGCGACGACCCGATTTTTTGCACGTGTTTTCGGTCGTCCTCGGTCAGCGACCGGCGCGACGGGTTTCTTCTTGACGGCGGAAATCGCCCTGGCTTTAGTCTTTTTGAAGTCCCTCGGTTTTTCTGGCTCTATGTCTTTCTCGTTTACCTGTTCCACTGAAACTTCCTGGCTCATGTTTCCAATTTTAACCTCGGGAGACGGCGAATCAAGCGGCGTCGCACTGGTTTCAACGACAATGACCGGTGACGGGGCAATTTTCGCGCCATTTTCTGATGTAAACTTTTTGATATCGTCTGCCACTGGCATTCTGAATGCACTCTCTGTCTCCTGTTCGTTGATCGGCTTTGTGACGACTGACTCTCTCGTGTCTGCGTAAACTGGAATCGGGCTCGGGGTGTCACAAAAAGCGCCGCTGTCGCTGCTCTGTTTCTTGCCGAAAGTTTGCTGTTGAGGTTTTCCTTCTTGTGTAAAGTCAAGAATGTTTGCTCCGTGGATTTGAGCGATCGCCATGGCCAAACTAGGCCGCTTCGTCGTTGACAACCTGTCCTTTCTCTTCGCCGGCACGTCCCCGCTGGCAACCGACTGTCTGCTCGGTGTTCTCAAATCCATCGCCGTTGAGGACGGGTCAATATCGCCGCCAAGGCTCGTGACGGAAATCTTGCATTGTGACGAAGCCATCGCTGTTGCCGTCGATCCGATGGCAGCCGACGCAATCAGTTCAAAGGCACTTGACATCATCGTCGCGATAGTCTGGGACGGGCGGCCATGTTGTAGTTTCTCGGAATGAGCGTCGCTGATTGGTTCCGCATCTTCAGGGTGGATTGGGACCCCACTTGAATGCCGTCGATCACTGCTGACGTCAGATGTTTCCTGGGAGACGGACAACCTTGGCGTCTTCTTGAGTCCACTCGACGGTCTGCTCGAGTTTTGAAAAGAATCCCTACAATTATGAAAAAAACTAAACCATCGATTTACGAATTCATGTATATTCGCTTTTAAGATGTGTGAATAAATTATGCAGCGAGACTCGATTCGTCATATCAATTATGTCAAAAACGATTTCTGACAAAATGAAGAAAATATTCACAAAATCGTCTAGACTGGCGAACATGATGAAAAGAATACCAAATGACTGACAAAATACATGTAAAACATTGCTAAAACAATTCCCACAGCCTAGACTGTTGAAATCATCGTGTGCAATTTTACCTTTATTTCGTTAACCAATGCATGAAGATTCAGAAAGACTGGTGTGGGTCTGCGAGTACACCGAGGAGACAAGTGAAACTACGAGACTGTGGCGATGGTCCGAATATAATAAGCGGTGCTTGCGACCCTTATACGTCATAGGCCGTGGGCTAGAGGGGGTCTACGTGCACCCCCACACAGGATAACAAACCTGTATTTTTCAGAAGCCTTGGGATCCCTAGAATACGAAATGGAATTTTAACAGAAAAAATATAGGGATGGAATAGCTGTTATGGTCATGTTTTGAAGGGTACCGCAAAATCACGATTTTGCAACCCAATTGCATTTTCGTCAAATCTGTCTTCTTGTAAGTCATCTGCTGAGCTTATTTTTTAACATAACCTCACTTGTTTGGTATCATTAGAAAGGCAATTTATTCTTCTTAAAGATGATATATTGCAACATGCAATATATTCTACAGTTTTTGTGAAATATGACCAAACTTACCCCATACCCCAAAGTTTAACATTGCAAATTACAGTAAATCTCAAATTATACCAATTTTTAGCTAGGCAGAATAAACAATGCAATTCTTTGTATGAAATTGGTTTCATTTGGTACAGGGACATGTCGAAATATGAAATAGACTTTTAACAGAAAAATATTAGGTCTCTACAGCTGTAACAGTCATATTTTGAAGGGAACCGCAATATTGCAATGTTGCAGATTTGCATGCATTTTTGTTAAAGCTGTCTTCATATTAGTCATCTGCTGAGCTTGTTTTTGAATATAATCTAATTTGTGAGGTATCATTAGAAAGATAATTAACTAGTCTTTAAAATGACATATTGTAACATGCAATATCCTCTATAGTTTTCATGAAATATGACCAAAACTTACCCCATACCCCAAAGTTTACATTGACAATTGCAGTCATAGCTAAAATCGAATTCTACCAATTTTTTAGCTAGACACAAAAAATCTGGCCATTTTTGCTATTCAATCTGTTTTATTTGGTACAGGGACATATCAGAAATATGAAATAGACTTTTAACAGAAAAAATATTGGGACTTTACAGCTGTAACAGTCAGATTTTTGAGGAACCGCAATATCACAGTGTTGCAGATTTGCATGCATTTTTGTTAAATTTGTCTTTCTATAAGTCATCTGCTGAGCTTGTTTTTGAATATAATCTAACTTGTTAGGTATCATTAGAAAGATAATTTATTCTTTGTTAAGATAACATATTGTAACATGCAATATCTTGTACAGTATTCATGAAATATGACCAAAACTTACCCCATACCCCAAAGTTTACATTGACAATTGCAGTCATAGCTAAAATCGAATTCTACCAATTTTTTAGCTAGACACAAAAAATCTGGCCATTTTTGCTATTCAATCTGTTTTATTTAGTACAACGACATGTCAGAAATATGAAATAGACTTTTAACAGAAAAAATATTGGGACTTTACAGCTGTAACAGTCAGATTTTGGAAGGTACGGCAATATCACAGTGTTGCAGATTTGCATGCATTTTTGTTAAATTTGTCTTCCTATAAGTCATCTGCTGAGCTTGTTTTTGAACATAACCACACTTGTTAGGTATCATTAGAAAGATAATTTACTAGTCTTTAAAATGACATATTGTAACATGCACTATCCTGTATAGTATTCATGAAATATGACCAAAACTTACCCCATACCCCAAAGTTTACATTGAAAATTGCAGTCTTAGCTAAAATCAAATTCTAACAATTTTTTAGCTAGACACAAAAAATCTGGTCATTTTTGCTATAAAATCTGTTTCATTTGGTACAGGGATATATCAGAAATATGAAATAGACTTTTAACAGAAAAAATATTGGAATTCTGTAGTTGTAACAGTCATATTTTGAAAGGTACGGCAAAATCTCCATATTCCTGACTTGCATGCATTTTTGTTGAAACTCTCTTCTTATAAGTCATCTGCTGAGGTTTTTATCGAATATAATGTAAGTTGTTAGGTACGATTGAAAAGATAATTTACTAGTCTTTAAAATGATGTATTGTAACATGCAATATCTTGTATAGTTTGTATGAAATATGACCAAAACTTACCCCATACCCTAAAGTTTACATCTAAAATTGCAGTCATAGCTAAAATCAAATTCTACCAATTTTTACTCAGACATAAAAAAATTGGGCAATGTTTTGTATTAAATCTGTTTTATTTGGTACTGGGACATGTTAAGAATATGAAATAGACTTTTAACAGAAAAAATATTGGGATTCTATAGCTGTAACAGTCATATTTTTAAGGGTACAGCAAAATCTCAGTATTACTGACCCGCATGTGTTTTTGTTAAATCTGTCTTCCTATAAGTCGTCTGCTGAGCTTGTTATTGATTATAACCTGGCTTGATTGGTATCATTAGAAAGGTAATTAAGTAGTGCTTTAAATGACATATTGTAATATGCAATATCTTGTATAGTTTTCATGAAATATGACAAAAACTTTCCCCATACCCCAAAGTGTATATCCAAAGATACTGTCATAGCTAACGTCAAATTCTACTGAGTTTTTACCTACACACAATAAAAACAGCAATGTTTTGTATTAAATCTGTTTTACTTGGTACTGAAACATGTTAGAAATATAAAATAATATTTTAACAGAAAAATATTGGGATGTTATAGCTGTAACAGTCATTTTTTGAAGTATACTACAAAATCACAATATAGTTGACTCGCATGAGTTTTAAACCTGTCTTCTTGTAAGTTGTCTGCTGAGCTTGTTTTTGAATACAACATGGTATGTTAGGTATCATTAAAAAGGTAATTTACACGCCCTTAAAATGAAATATAGTAACATGCAATATCCTGTATAATTTTCATGACATATGACCAAAACTTACCCCATACCCCAAGGTTTATATAGAAAGGACTGTAATAGCTAACATGATCAAATTCCACAAATTTTTAGCTAGACATGATAAAAAGGGCACTGTTTTGGTATTAAATCTGTTGTATTTGGTACTGGGTTATGTCAGAAATGTGAACTAGACTTTTAACAGAAAAAATATTTGGATTGTATAGTTGTAACAGCCATATTTTGAAGGGTAACGCAAAATTGCAGTACCGCAGACTGGCACCTTTTTTGTTATATTATTCTTCTTGTAAGTCATCTGCTGAGCTTATTTTGTAACATAACCTGGCTTGTGGGGTATCATTAGTAGGGCAATTTATTCGTCTTCAAGATGACATATTGTAATATGCAATGGCCTTCACAGTTTTCCTGAAATATGGTCAAATTTTACCCCATACCCCAAAAGTTCAAATCGCAAATTATCTTAAATTCTTCCATTTTTTGCTACACATATACAAAAGGCAATTCTTGTATGAAATCTGATTTGTTTGTTACAAATGTATGTCACAAGTATGAAATAAACTTTTAACGGGAAGATGATACTATTTAGTAGCCATTTGGATAATTTTTGGAGGGGGAAACCCATATATAGGAAATGTATGTGTTTCGACAAATTTGCCATGATACCTGGGTACCCTTCCAAATATGATCCAAAAGGCTACAAAATCATATCATATTCCTGTTTAAAGTTAATTTCATATTTGTGACATACTTTTTTAACAAAATCACAGATTTCATAGGTTGCATACAGGCATTGCCCTTTGTATACAAAGTTAATAAATTGTAAACAAATGTAGAGTTTCAGATTCGCTGTAATTTGCTTTGTAATTTTCAACGTAAACTTTGAGGTATGAGGTAAGTTTTGGTCATATTTCATGAATACTATACGAGACAGTGCATGTTGCAATATGTTATCGAAAAAAGAATAAATTACCTTTTCAATGGTACCTAACAAGTTAGATTATATTCAAAAACAAGCTCAGCAGATGTCTTAAAAGAAGACAGGTTTGAACAAAAATGCATGCAAATCTGCAACACTTTGATATTGCCGTACCATTCAAAATATGACTGTTACAGCTATAGAGTCAAAATATTTTTTCTGTTAAAAGTTTATTTCATATTTCTGACATGTCGTTGTACTAAATAAAACAGATTGAATAGCAAAAATGGCCAGATTTTTTGTGTCTAGCTAAAAAATTGGTAGAATTCGATTTTAGCTATGACTGCAATTGTCAATGTAAACTTTGGGGTATGGGGTAAGTTTTGGTCATATTTCATGAATACTATACAGGATAGTGCATGTTACAATATGTTATCTTAACAAAAAATAAATTATCTTTCTAATGATACCTAACAAGTTAGATTATATTCAAAAACAAGCTCAGCAGATGACTTATAGGAAGACAAATTTAACAAAAATGCATGCAAATCTGCAACACTTTGATATTGCGGTACCCTCCAAAATCTGACTGTTACAGCTGTAGAGTCCCAATATTTTTTCTGTTAAAAGTCTATTTCATATTTCTGAATGTCCCTGTACCAAATAAAACAGATTTAATAGCAAAAATGGCCAGATTTTTGTGTCTAGCTAAAAAAATGGTAGAATTTGATTTTAGCTGTGACTACAATTGTCAATGTAAACTTTGGGGTATGGGGTATACAGGATAGTGCATGTTACAATATGTTATCTTAACGAAGAATAAATTACCTTTCCAATGGTACCTAACAAGTTAGATTATATTCAAAAACAAGCTCAGCAGATGACTTATAGGAAGACAAATTTAACAAAAATGCATGCAAATCTGCAACACTGTGATATTGCGGTACCCTCCAAAATCTGACTGTTACAGCTGTAAAGTCCCAATATTTTTTCTGTTAAAAGTCTATTTCATATTTCTGACATATCCCTGTACCAAATAAAACAGATTTAATAGCAAAAATGGCCAGATTTTTTGTGTCTAGCTAAAAAATTGGTAGAATTTGATTTTAGCTATGACTGCAATTGTCAATGTAAACTTGGGGTATGGGGTAAGTTTCGGTCATATTTCATGAATACTATACAGGATAGTGCATGTTACAATATGTCATTTTAAAGACTAGTTAATTATCTTTCTAATGATACCTAACAAATTAGATTATATTCAAAAACAAGCTCAGCAGATGACTAATATGAAGACAGCTTTAACAAAAATGCATGCAAAGCTGCAACACTGTAATATTGCGGTTCCCTTCAAAATATGATTGTTACAGCTGTAGAGACCCAATATTTTTTCTGTTAAAAGTCTATTTCATATTTTCGACATGTCCCTGTACCAAATAAAACAATTTTATACAAAGAATTGGATTTTTTATTCTGCCTAGCTAAAAAATTGGTATAATTTGAGATTTACTGTAATTTGCAATGTTAAACTTTGGGTATGGGGTAAGTTTTGGTCATATTCACAAAAACTGTAGAATATATTGCATGTTGCAATACATCATCTTAAAGAAGAATAAATTGCCTTTCTAATGCTACCAAACAAGTGAGGTTATATTAAAAAATAAGCTCAGCAGAGAACTTACAAGAAGACAAATTTGACGAAAATGCAATTGGGTTGCAAAATCGTGATTTTGCGGTACCCTTCAAAACATGACCATAACAGCTATTCCATCCCTACATTTTTTCTGTTAAAATTCCATTTCGTATTCTAGGGATCCCAAGGCTTCTGAAAATACAGGTTTGTTATCCTGTGTGGGGGGTGCACGTAGACCCCCTCTAGCCCACGGACTATCATTTCTTCCCGTTTTGTCTTCCATGACCTCAAGCTCAACAAAGAAAGACAATTCCATAGTAACATCTTTGCTTTGATCTAACCCAAGTTCTTGCATACCTGACCAAGCCAGGAATGGAACACTGGCTTCAACAACAAAAAATTTTGAACGACAAAACTGCTAACGCAGAATCAAATTACTGCTGTTAGTTTCAAAAAAAAAAGAAGGCGAAGAGCATTTGAACTAACATCGCAATAAGTATCTTCCGCTAAACCAACGTTGAAATATTAATACAGTAAATTGTGGTAATACGTACTGTGGAATTCTTCTGCGCATGTGTGGCGTCGTAGAGGATGGAGGGAATATCGTTTTTAGCGTCTGCATCAATCATGTGATGTAACTTAGGTATGCCTAGACCAACTAGACTACATAGGTGATATTGGCCGGAATGTGATCGAGATAGGGAAAAAATCTCGTGAAATTGGAAGACTAAAAAACCAGTGGCTTCCTTTACAAGGTGACGGTGTTGCGCACAGAGGGCGCTCTATCAGGATCTGCAAGTGAAAAAATGTGATGGCGAGAAAAAAAGGCGCGTGAAGAGTGAGCTTAACACATTGTATGTCGTGAGTGAGTAGCGTGAATTTAAATAATATTTAAAGTGAGTTAGTAGTCGTGACAGAATCAACATTTCGTAAAATTTAAAAAAGTTACTTACTTTTTAAACCATTGAAAATCATTACAATTTCGGTGCGATGTGAGAGCGACACACAGACCATGACGTCATCTAAAACGTTGATGCTTATGTCTAAAACGTTGACGCTTATGTCACAAGACAGATAAAACAATGTCGCTGTTTTCTTCAAAATGTTATAATATAGTTAGCTTAGCGCCACCACATACTTACATATTCGGTCACAAATACAAGAATTTAAAGCTACTAAAATGTCTAAAATGAGATACCTCTCTCCCTGATTTTTTTTGAGAGAGGGAGAGGTTTGTAATGACGAGACACACATTAGTTTAGAACTGCCGTTCACTGTAAATTTATCACATCATCTGTCCTCGTTTACAATGTTTGACAGTTTTACCTTGTGTGGCTGCACATGATGTAAGAATGTATGTAGCGCTGCCAGTTGATAATTTATTAATGTTTACAGGTCATTGAACGGATTTACGATCCATTCGTTCACATACACGCCATTCACTCTGTCATACCAGTCCTTTGACCGACTGAATGCACCCCCTGATTAAGAATTGTTATTCCATTTCACAAATGCAAAACAATGTATTTTACTTTTTGGTAGTCTTCTTTTCGTGTTCTTTTACCTCTGTACCGAGTTCCTGATTTGTTAAAAAGGCCATGACATACTCACATGATACGTCTGACTCAGTATACACGCAAAGGAAATAGATTTTCGACTCTCGTAATCGTACATTTTTGCTGATCTACAACTCATGTGTGCTCATTTGAAACTACAGAGAACTGTAATCTTTTTTGTTTTGTATGAAAATCCAAAACTAACGTTGCCAGTAGAGCGAATGGCCGCCAATATGAAGTTCACACACCTGTAAAATTTAGGCAATTTCTACATCTAACGCAGACATTAACACCTTGACCCTTGGGAGCCTTATTGTTGTTTATGGATGAGAGGATTAAACGTTTCTTTGAGCAAAACGTGAGCAAAGGAGTACAACTACTTCTTTCGCGATATGCTTTATACTGAAAATCAGAGTTTGCTATATCAGATTATAACACCGATTTGGATGGGCAAACAAATTGCTTTTTCACGATTTCAAGTTGTCACACAATATATCAAAAGTGCATTGTCGAAAAAGCGTATGCCCTTATTCTATTGCCATCGTGTCTGTGAAGTGTCTTTTCATTTTTATTTCGGTATTTTAAGTCCACTTTTTTTGTTCTTTTTCCATGTTATTTTCTACTTACAAATCGTCTTCTTGATAGAGAGTATAGTCGGGGAGCGGTTTCTCGAAACCGTCCTTGCCTGTCAGCCAGTGCGTCTTTGCGATACCTTTGCCCTGAGGAAAAATTTACATATTAAATAAGTTACCATGTGCGAAGATCTGATTTTCTTAAAAGGTCGCTTTATCACGTTATGCAGGTCTCCCCTTGGCGCGAAAAGCGCAGCCATCGGTACAAACGAGTATTTCACGATGGCTGACTTTCAGTTCTTGGGAACCGAATTACATTTATTAAATATAATCTTTGACGCACTTTGGCTTATGTGGAATGACTTTGGCTTATGTGGAATGACTTATTGAAATCAATGAAAGATAACATCAGCAAGTCTTCAAAGGCGCGAATAAAGTTGTACTTTAGATCTTCCCAACAAGAGTTTGTTGATTTAGATTTTGTTGATTTAGACTACAATAAAAGAATTGCACAGTATGAAAATTCAATGAATAACATTTTCGATTCTTTTCCTCAAGACTTTTCATAGATTTAGTTGTCAAAAAATCTACATATCTAGGCAGCAATATATTTCATTTCATTTAAACATTGCAATTGCTTGTATATTGTCTCATCACAAAGTAAGTACTTTGCCATTTTAATCCGCTGTATGCTTTTACTACTTAAAAACTCCAATAATTGACCTTTTGGCGTTCCAGTCGCAATGTACTCTTACTAAACTAATCAAATGTCAGATTATGATTACCAATAATATTTTACCGGAATGGTATTGATTCATTAACCCTTTCACTTCGAATTCCCTGAAAACAGATCCCTACTCGCCGTTGACTCGATGGATTTAGACCAAACTATGGTTGTGTAAGGGTTAAAAGAATTTTGGCGAACGACAATGAAATGGATACAGTCGTCGGAACTGCGCTCAAAGGTCGTATGGGACCCATATGACCGATGTAAACACTGTATCCAAGGTACGATGGTGATTGATGAAAGTTAAAACATGTCTGTCATAATCTACATCGTATAATTTAAATGTTGCAGCTATGATGATGAGGTGCATCTAGATATCGTGCACGAAATACATTGTTTGTAAATAAGAAACTCGCGCAGGCGCAGTTCCGACGACGATTTCCCTTTAAAGTGCAATGTTAACTGTACAGTTCCTTACTTTCAGAACCACCTCTCCTCTGAGTTGCGTGTGGTACCCGCCGAGCTCAGCCAGTTTCTTAACGACTGATTCGTTGATGTGTATTCGAAAAGCTGAAGAGGAAAGATGAAAAAACGTGAAGATTTCGAAATGGAATAAGCGACCGTTTCGTCAGATCAAATAACAGTTTAGTAGTTTGCTATCGTGTACGTTGTTTGTTTGTTTGTTTGTTTGTTTTTTGTTTGCTCGTTGATATTCCATATTATTTTCAGGTTAATGTTATTCAAAACCTTACTGAATCGCCAGTTAAATCAAGATACTATAATAATTTTGGTTGGCATTAACATTGAACTTAGATTTGAACTACGCTATATTTTAAAAGTGACGGTGTCAGATTCTTTTTTTGCTTTCAATCGGGAAGAGTCGGTCGCTGAACATTTCAACACGCCATGGATCACCAATGAACTGCATTGAGAGTGAGGTGTTAAGTCAGAAATGGCATAAACAACACCGAGTCGACGAATTTGCTCACAGAATCATGGGAATTGAGCCAACGGTCGTAGCTAATCGTGATGGAAAAAGCCGGAAAAAACAACATTTAGCAGGAAGAGCGGCGCGGTCAAACAGCGTCACACCTTCCCTGTTGCTGGAAGCGCTATGTAGTTGTAGGAGCCCAAGTCCGCCTCCGGTCAATTTAGCATTTGGCAAGATCAAATCACGGTGTTTTTACGAACGCAAGAATCTAATAGGATAACATTCGTTGGAAGGATTTATTCAATGATTCAGAATGCCTCTTTTTTTACTTTAATGGTCTTTCTTACTGTAGATACATGTAAATGTAATTTGACAATTACGGTAAATGATCATACCCTGCCCGGTCGATTCCATTCTTGAGGTAGTGTTGACTGTGTCCCCAAACAAACAATATCTTGGCATTGTGAGACCAACCACGCCAGCTACACAAGGCCCTGTGACGTCAGAGAAGAGACAAAAGATAAAACTCCAAAAAAAGCAACTCAGTTACTGAGTTTGTGTCAGAAGTGCCTTCGAAGAGTTGGTTCAAGTCTGTGACATCATTTATAAAACATTCTGCCATATCTGTGTTGATTTTACGCTGATAAAAACTATGCTTAGAAAATCACTTTCAGGCTCTGGCTTTTAGCTTACGTGTATTGCGCAGACTCAAATCTATAGGGGTAGATACAGCCGAAAATGTCGGCCAGTGAACTGAAATGTTGGCCAATCTGAGGTACGTCAAGAAGTTTTACTGAAGTTGTTGAAATGATTTTTGTCTGTCAACCTGCTTGGTGCAATAACTAGTATCGACATATCATATATGCAGTCTTGTTTTGCATGGTGATATTAGAGAGTTCGGAACAACATTCGACTATCGTGCGACAAATAAAATGGGGAAAGATTCAAATCTATAAGTAGGCATGAACGTCCGCCCTACCTGTGTGAAGTCCTATCCGGAGCTTCAGAGGTTTGTCCGGCATGTGTCTGATCTTGAACTTGAACCCCGCGGCGTGGAGCAGATCCAAGGCCAAGGTAGCAATCTCGCCGGCGTGCTTGTTACCATTGCGTATCGGAAGTCCGCTTACAACCATGTAGGCATCTCCGATGGTCTCGACCTGTGTTGGCAAGCGATGGGTATAGAAAAACATACCATTTTGCTGAATTTTACTTTTAAAATTGTCAGTTTTACTGATATCACCTCGCTATCGATGGTAGTCTAAGAACACTCTAACATTTTTTGGTTCATGTACGAAGAAGGTTATTAATAGCACGCGCCTCGAACTTTAAAAACGTTTGCTCTCACTTTCCTCAAAGAAACTTTTAACTCATTCCCTTCCGAAAGAAATCAAGAATAAACTCAAGGATCGCCTTGCAAACTTAGGTACCAGGGAATCATGTTTAAAAAATGAACCATACCCAGCGACGTTATACCACGATATTTTCACCAGCTCACGACATATGTGCACGACTGAACGATGGCGGGTGCATATATGGAGTGAACTGGTCCAAAATCGAGTGGTATACCCATTGCTGAGGTGGTTTATTGCTATTATATTATAATATTAAATTCTAGCGCCAAAAGTCAAAGGGAGATTTTTTCTCTAGCTGAGAACTCGTGCATTTTCCGGACATGCTGTATTGCGAATATAGCTCGATTATGTTCACATCTCGACCAATCAGAACGCAGTATTTAAGCCATCAATATACTATGATATAATACCTATTAATTGTTAAAATAACTTTAATCCTCTTTTCCGTAAGCATGTGTATATATATATGTATATATATATATATATATATATATATATATATATATATATATATATATATATATAATTTAATTAGATTAACTTATACATGGAAGAGTGGTGACAGTGTTGAAATATATGGAAAATATCCGTATATCCATTATACGTCACATAGATGTACATATATTACCTTGTAGCAATCATAGGCGGACAGAATATCATCAAACATTGTGTACAGGTCGTTGAGGAAATCCACGACTTGCAGAGGCGTGCTCATCGCTGATATTGTCGTGAAGCCCACGATGTCTGAGAAAAATATAGTCACTTCGGAAAAACTCTCGGCTTCTATTTGCCTGCCGAGCTTCAAACTCTCAGCGACGGACCTGAAAGGTAAAAGACGCCCACAGAGGGTTTTTGATGAAGATACGTACGTGTAAGCACAACACTGTGTAATCAATATCGTCAAATGAAAGTAGAGTTATAACTGGCAGCAGTGACCTCTGAGTGGGGAAACTTCTCATGGGCATTCATTTGTTGTTCATTTTATCGTTATTTTCCGGCGGCGGCTCTTTGTTTTCACGGCACGAATCGTGTTTTCCCCCACTATTACAGGCTACGGAACACAAAAACAATTTTCCGTGTCGATGACCGAACACAGAAACCCAACAATCGTCCTCAGTAATATATTCTTCGGTCGATGCCCCATCTAGGATGGCATACATTCTCTCTTTCGCGATTAAAATGCACGTGGTTTAACGACAACGGAAGACAGCAGGACACCCATATATCTAGACCTTCCTTCAGACTGAAGCATGAGAATAACGTTTCTCTTATAACTTTTTTCTATAACAATCACTTTATACCTATGTGTGCACATCAAAAGGCCCTGAGATAACAGTCCTAAACGGGAGAGACCCAAGGCGACACCAGATACGATACACATTCACCCCAAGAAATCTTAGTACGAGCGACCATCTTCTGGAGGGAGGGTGAATGACACTTTCAGATCTCCTATCATAATGTGAGCAATGACAAGACTGAAGCTCCCTGAATAAAAGGATTTTGTTACATCGAATTTTTGTTTTGTTCAGATTCCCGCTGGGACTGTTATGTTATGCTGAAGGTTGATAAATGGATCGAAAATTGCTGTGTCATTAAAATCTGCGTGAAACCTGAAATAAACACAGGGATAATTTGAACGCAGGCGGGCTGTAATATTTCGTTGGTGAATGACATCCTAGTGGCAATTATTTGTGTAGGTCTACGCCATCAAATTACAATCTACCGACGGATTATGCCCACCATAGCCGACAATGTCGGAAAATATTCCAATGACTAACAATGCAATTCTTAAGAGAGAGACTGGGTGAGACATGTAAACAACATATTACCAAAAACACTACAAAATGATGTCGAAAGACGACAAATCTGCCTACAGCATGTGCATCTATAGATTTTGTGTTTATGATTGATTGTCCTAATTAAAATGGAATGTGGTGGTATACATTCGATTAACCATGACATTCAGAGGGGCCAGCAATGCCTACAAATATTCAGTAGATTTATTACTTTTATCGTTGACAAATATTGGAAAAATCCAACTTACGGTGGCAGCATTCTGTATAGAAGCATATCTGTCTTTTTCTTCTCCTCGGCTAATTCCTGAGTTCGATCTCGTATCAGATCTTCAAGGTGATTCGAATACTTTTCAAGCATTTTGAACATGGAGTCTACAATATTTGTTTTTCTGTCAATAAAATGTAACAATGATTATCAACATTGTGATCGCTATCATTGTCATCATCATCATCATCATCATCATCATCATCATCATCATCATCATCATCATCATCATCATCATCATCACCACCACCGCTGCCATCATCATTCCATGTGTCAGTTAGTTAATACTCAAATCTTCAACTTGATCCATTAACTCTCGGTTAGTCACCATCATACAAATCAAATTCATTCGAATACTGAAAATTGATAAATTTTGCTGGAAATTCGCTTCTGTAAAAATATTTTTCGTATAATTTACTTATTAACTGTTGACTTGCATGCGCACGCACACATTTTGTATATTAATTTCTTAACATGTTATACAATGCCACCTTCTATGGATAAGAGGAGGTTGAAAATTTTAATTGAAAAAATACAATACTTAAAGGGAGGGAAACGTCGGACCTGCGCTCAAAGGTCGTATGGGACCCGAAGAACATTTATGATGGCGATTGAGGAAAGTTAAAACATGTTTGTCATAATGTACATCGTAAAATTTAAATGTTACAGATGTGTTGACGTGATGTATATAGATACCGTGCATGAAATACATTGTTTGTAAACAAGAAAGTCGCACAGGCGCAGTTCCGATGACCCCTTTCCTTTAATATTAATTTTCTGGCAGAAATCAGACAACTTTTAGAAAGACTCACCTTCCCTGATTAAGTTTTTTAAATAGTTGATAAATCGTTTCAAAGTCTGGTCTCATATCGGGCAGTTCTGCCCAACACTGCTTCATAATCTCAATGACCTCCCTGGGAGCCTCGTTCTGACTGACGGACGGCCTGCAAAGCGGCGGCGGCTTCCTGACTTTTGCAATGATTTCTGTGAAAACAAACCCCCCAAAAAATTATGTGATTGCAGACTTAATTATCGTCAATTAATATGAACGACAAGAAACGTTGACATTTCATAATATAGGGGTTACAGTATTTCGATGATAATAATTTTCATTCTTAATGTGCCATTCTAATAATCTCAAAGCAAGGGAACATTTTGAAACGGAATAGAATACACTGCTTACTGCTACTAGGGCATAAAGTTTGAAGTGAAGGCTGATATGTCTAAGTAAGTCTCGTTGCTGAACGTAGCCTGTGAAATTTAGAGAACTGGAAGAACTGTCTAAGGTCTTTATTCGGGAACAAAGACACGGAAGTTACGACGTTCACACGTCAAAAAAGGTCTTGATAAGAATGGAGACGGTCTTGAAATTGGTAAAACTCAAAATTCAGGCGAATTAAATATTGGTATGAGGAATCCCAATTACACACAGCTGCAGTTGTCATATCGTTTATGATGAGTCAGCAATAATCTCATCTCACGTGTACAGGTCCGGTGATATTTCATCGGACCCGGCACTATCTCCGACTAAAACAGCAAGTTAAAGTAAAGACGAGTAGACAGTATTATAGTAAATACATAATATATGTAGTAACATGCATATTGCACAAAAATTCAAATGCGAACAATTTCTCACTTTGTTCTCGCGCCGATTTCAAAATCCCGCTGGAGAATCTTCATCTGAAAAGCAGAACACAGACGAGTAACTTACCCTTGGCAGTGAGACTAAGCATACTGAACGGCCTTCCTCGGGTCAAGAGTTCAGACACTATGATAGCAAAGCTGTACACGTCTCCCTTTGATGAACCCTTCATCATTAGCACGGCGTCACGTAAAGATTCGGGCGACGACCACAGCAAGTCTGAGAAAAAAGCAAAAACAAATACGTGTCGTGTATCGGCCATGGTCGGTGAGGGCGCCATCATATAAATATTGGAATCGGTGGAGTCAACAGGAGATACCGTTTTTCTTTAACCTTCCGGCTGTATTCTCTATTACCTATTTTACCTTATTATATTACATCTTCCATATTTAAAATTTGTATGTCTTTTCAGGGTAAAAAGTATACTTTCACCATTAGCAATATTGTCTCTGAAACAGGACACTCATGATATCATTGACTGCTGGCTGTTTCGGATCGACTATTAGACCCTGGAAATCGGTATAATATGGATGTCAATCTTGTTAGTTACTTTGTTATTTTATATTACCTTTTACTTTTGTCTGGACTGTCGTGTAATTGTTTTATATAGAGAGACAAAGTACAAATTATTATTTATAAAGGCCATACATCAATATCAAGTATAATATGATTTAAACACAGGTCTATTTTTGAACAGCCGAAATGTTATGTTCGGTCCCCACGTTAACCAACAACATGAGACGTGTTTTGGTTTGAAAGGAGAACATGAGCATTGTTTAATTCTTTAAAGGTATACTGTTTAATCGGGTGGCCGCTTTTTAAAAACAGCGCCCTCACATGGGTATTTTGAATACCAAGGAACGCCCCTTTGACCATATACGGGCATATTTAGATTATAGGTGACTGTATACCTTTAATGCTTTGACCGTTATTCAATCGATATATACAAATACCACCGCAAAATTCAAGTATAGCATTCGTTTTACGCGATTGGATAAAAATATAAAATTTGTATTTCATATTCATATCACGTATACGATGACATTGGCACTCTTTTTCTACATTCGCCTCTCATGTTTGACCACCGATGTATACGGCGATTATACATCTGTCTAGGTGTTCAGTGCTTTTTGTCCTACCCTCGGGTGTCTTGTCTGGTTCCTGGTAGTTGCTCTGCGTTGCAAGAAGAGCCGGTAGACCGTAGTCGGTGATTTTCAGCACCCATCGGCTGTCGATGACGCAATTCCGTGACTTCAGCCGGCCGTGGTGCTTGATGGGACTGTTATGTAAATATCTCATACCCTGTTTGTTCGACGTTTGAGAAAAGGATGAATGAAAGAGAAAAGCGAATATTCTGCTTTAGATATGTGCTTTAGATATGTCACTATTGATGAATATATATTTTGATGACAAACTAACAGACCTTAAAATATAATGTTTCTTTAAGCTGTTATTGTCACGCTTTTCGTTTATTTGAAAGAGTTATGAAAATTTTCACAATAACATGAAGATCGCTCATTTTCAATGATGGGCGAGAGCAACATTAACTGTATAGCGCCCTCTTTCTTAAGATCCCAGAGCCCTTACGTCAGAGTTGGACCAGAAATATCTTCTCCTTACCATAAATTTGTAGTATCTATATCTGTCTCATGCCGTATCTGTTATCTGTTTAGTATCACTCCGAAGTCAGTAATTCCTTGTTGGGAATATCAAAACTAACAAGGGCATCTTATACCTCTTGAAAGTATGAAACCAGTCTGGCGTACTTGGATTCAGAAACACATCCAGCGATCAGATGGCGCCAAAATGCGTCACGCATACTAGTTTCACGGTGCTCTTATCTTCGAATGCGGGCTTTGCAATATAAAGAAACTATACGTGCCTCGAAATTAAGAGAATAAAATTTTTGCTTAAATTTTCCTCAGAGAAACTTTCAACTACTCTCTTTCAAATCACGATTGAAAAATTTGGGTCTCCGTGCAAATTTAGGTTCCATGGAAACGAATTGCCTTAAATCTACCGAAATTCAAAATGGCTGCCACTCCTTTGCTAACTCTATTGTTTCGATTTTCACAAAAATAAGTCGATAAAAAGTCTTCATGCCCCAAAGCTTCAAAATGAGCCTACGCAAGTGGTAGATCAGAAAAGCAATGTAAAACTTTGAGAGTCCGAATATCTGTCCCCGAGGCGCATTCTACCTTAACTTGAGGAAGTAGAAAAAAATAGCTGAAGTGGCGTCACCTCTGATTTATCAAAGCATCAGCAGGGTGGGGGGGATTCTCCTCCAAAAATTAAGTACTCGGTTTTGTCATATTTTCCAGTTTTCATTAAGACTTATTTTCACCCCACTGCGCATGCCTTCACGAACTTACGAGGAGCGGTAGAGTCATGTTCGTTTTTGCAAGTACTCCGGTACACCGTGTGGAAGCGCGACACCGTTTCATCTTTAGTAGGCTAGTCTTCGACGGATTTTGGCAATATTCCAACAACGCGACTTTCCACGGAAGGGAATCCAGATTGATGTTTTAGATTTCACCGAAGAAGGAGGACGGCTATCCATCGTGCAAACTGTGCCGAGATAATATGGTAGGCTTTACAACACATCACCAATATTCAAAGAAAGGAAAAATCGTCCTGAGGTATCATTCAAACAACAGCAGCTGTACTGGAAATATCCCATGAGTCATTATGATTTGTACCATTGCGGCTTTCCCAGGGAAGCTTATATTGTTTCCCACGTGTAGACAAATCCTTATATTAGCTTTAAAATTCTGATAGACGTACTTTTAATTACATTATCTTCTCAATTTCTATTTTGAATTATTTGGATAATTATGCTTATTTGAAAGAGAAGATGGCATTTTTGTAAAATTTTCCAATATTTGTGTCCTCTGCCATACAGAATAATGTAATGGAAAGCAAGAAGACTAGTTGCACCTGTTTTATGAAACAAACGAATATTCAATATGATGTTTTTTCTCAGTAGAAATAGCAAAATAAATTTAGTACATACTAACTTTTCTCAGAGAATGATAGACCCCATTCAGTTTGTCATAACTTGCTTCCCAAAAGTATGATAGCATTTGTAGATGGTGACTTTTAGGTTTATTTAATAATTATTTTAAATTTTTATTGAAATATCTCAGAAACTCACTTTTACTGGATATTAAGAAACAATTGTTTAGATGCTTTACATTATTGCTTATATGTAGAGCAGAAACGTCACAAGAAAAGTAACCTTCGATGGTACAAATCGAACAGAATTGTGGGTAATTCATTGTGTTGTGCAGCTAAAGATGTACCAACATACCGAAACCAGGTCAAGGAGGAGTGAAGATTTGAACATCCAGTCTAGCTTGATGTTTTCGCTGTTGATCACGTCTTCGAGACTGCCCTTATTGCAAAACTCGGTGATGAGTGCCGTGTTGTTCAGCTCGGTGTAGCAGCCCAGGAAGGCGTTGACGTTTTCATGACGAATGTCACGGATCTGCAGATTTACGGAAGACCCGTCAGCATCGTCGGAGTTCAAATCTCAGACGGATGGCGACAGTAGAATGATTTACGGACTGATGGCGTTCAAGCTCAGCGGAGCGGCATGCATCGCCGGAGAAAGGCATACAGAGACACGGATATATGTCGACAGTCTTGGACATAAGGGAACGAGCACAATCAACGGCAGGGGGGGGGGCTGGAAGAGAAAATATGTGGTGCATATATTTTTTACAGGCCCCCCTAACACCAGCAAAAATTTTAGTGGCCCCCATCACCGGCAACAAAATTTTTGTGGCCCCCCTTCCCAAAAAAGAAAGATTACATATAGGTACAAAGTTGTACACATATATATAATCCTTATAACTTTTAATATATGCTTTAGTGAAAACAACATTCTTGCATTCTTGAAATAAATAATAAACAAATAAATATATAAATAATAAACAAACAAAATAACATATGTTCAAGCTTTACTACTTGTAAAACCTACAGCTACTTTTCAGTATTGTGTTGTGTTGATTTTCAGTTATTATGCTGTGTGTTGTGTGTTTAGTTTGAATACCCTGAAAACAAAAGACATTTGGAGGACATTTTTGACAGATTCCTGCACAACCCTAAAGATAAGTGTTTTTATGAGCAAAATTCCATGTAACTTTCCCCCTTCAGTTTAATATATTTTTAAATTAACCCTTTACTCAAAAGTCATCCGAACAAATGGTCACACAGGGGTCATGTACATATTACCCATGGTATATAGAATGAATGCATTGTCTTTTTAATTTCCAAAGTATGATACAGAGGAAGAAGATACAGAAGTAAAGAGTAAGAATTTTAGGACAATTTTGTCACCGAGAAGACATAGCTGAACGGCATAATTATTTTTGAGTCTGTTTGCTGGTATGCATGTTTAGCATTTCATAAACCGGTATGTCTATGCTTTACTTCAACTGAGTATCTGTATGATGTTTTCAGATGTTGGGGAAAATGTATAACATGACCATTGTGATTTCAATACACTTTCCACAACCCAGTGTCTGCCTTTCTATGACTACCCAAGATATTCAATGTTACTCCACTGTAATGACAGTCTGCCATTGGAATAGTCATTCATGGGCTAACTATAAAAGACCCATTAATGCCATTTTTTTCTCCTTTTTTTCAGTACTTTTTTCCTGTGTGTCCACTACGTATTCTAGTTCTTCCTATAGCATGATGAAATAACCAGTTTCAACCTAGCCTCTGTATCATTACCAACCATTATTATTGTTGACAAATGAAGTCAATTTTCAATAATAATATTGCTCATTTTACACATAACAACTGCATTGTGAGGTTTAAGACTTGGTATTTCATCATGCTACAAGAAGTTTAACAAGGAACTCCAGCTTCAACAAGGAACAAAAATGCTGAAAAATATTCTCTGTCTGTCATGGTGTAAAATATTTTGGTGGCCCACCCCTTACCTTCCCTGGAATTTTCATGGCCCACCCCAAGAACACTCATTTTGTTTCGTGCCCCCCCCCATTTTTTCTTCCGCCCCCCTGCCGTTAATTGCGCTCGGTCCCTAAAGTCACAGACACGTACTCTCATAGGCTGTGGGGTAGACAGAGTAATGGATGCGGGGAGACTGACAGAAAACAAACCTACGGTCAGAGGTTTATTAGAAAGGTTGCAGGATATTTTAGGACATCGAGGATGATATGAAGATATAGATAGATAGATAGATAGATAGATAGATAGATAGATAGATAGATAGATAGATAGATAGATAGATAGATAGATAGATAGATAGATAGATAGATAGATAGATAGATAGATAGATGCAGATAGGTAGACAGACAGACAGACAGACAGGCAGACATGCAGAAAGATAGAAGATAGGTAGGTAGGTAGGTAGGTAGACAGACAGACTAAGACAGACACATACAGACGGAGGGACAGACAGACAGACAGACAGACAGACAGACAGACAGATAGATAGATAGATAGATAGATAGATAGATAGATAGATAGATAAATAGATAAATAGATAGATAGATAAATAGATAGATAGATAGATAGATAGATAGATAGATAGATAGATAGATAGATAGATAGATAGATAGATAGATAGATAGATAGATAGATAGATAGATATAGATAGACGCAGATAGGTAGACAGACAGACAGGCAGACATGCAGAAAGATAGAAGATAGGTAGGTAGGTAGGTAGGTAGACAGACAGACTAAGACAGACACATACAGACGGAGGGACAGACAGACAGACAGACAGACAGACGGATAGACAGACAGACAGACGGATAGATAGATAGATAGATAGATAGATAGATAGATAGATAGATAGATAGATAGATAGATAGATAAATAGATAGATAGATAGATAGATAGATAGATAGATAGATAGATAGATAGATAGATAGATAGATTGATAGATTGATAGATTGATAGATTGATAGATTGATTGATAGATATAACGCTGAAGAGATGAAAGTAGTCATAGGCATGGGGCCGGTCAGTTGTAGAGAAAAAGCAGCATGCAATTACGGCACAACGCTAGGAAGGCAGGCAGAAAGATGGACGGACAGATAGACAGACTGACAGACAGGCAGACACAGGAAACACCTGTCAACATACAGATTGAAGAGAACTTACGACGAAAAGAGGTGTTGTAAAACAATGGAGCGAAACACGGCGACTAGAGAGAGGACTAAGGCAGTTTGAACTAAATTTATCGGTAATTGCAATATTTTTGAAACTATGAGACTTTAACAACATATTTCTGGAAAGGAGGATTCACTAAGTTAGGGATGTTGACTGTTTACAGCTTTTACCTGTTTTAAGATGTGTAGTGTCGAACTTCTCGCGTCAAAATTACTCTGGTCAAGTTTCTTCACCCGGACGTATTCGCCCTGAAAGAAACAAAGAAGTTCAAAGTCGATCGATCATTACCATCAACTTGTGTTTGTATCCGATTATATGTTGTTGTGGCCTGTTCGTATATCAGTATATGAGTCCTCATAACCCGTCTAATATTCTTGGGAAATTGTCTGCTTTCGTTGATTTCAGCATTCGATAAAACCTGTACCCGTATAGTTTATCAATATGTAATTTCCCGCCGAATTGAAATAAATATCGTGTTGAAATGAATGTACTTTCGTGCGACGAGGACAATTTAAGGCAGTTTAATTTCATGACAAGTTCAAATTCGGTCAAGAACTGAATCAATTCCGAGAGAAAAGAGCGCCACCTAAGAAGCAGAAACAAATGATCCGAATTCTCTGATTGGTTCACTTGTACCACAGGAGACGGGACCTAGCAGACTACAATTACAAGCTGCGACAAGCTAGTTCCCAGTACGCATTTTGCGATAAAATATTTAGACGTTTGTCTAGTTGTCAAATATTACAGAAAAAAAATCAGGCAAATCTAATTCGTTCTTGATTTTTTCTTTTGATAGTCTCCGGTACGCCCACACTGTTCTTGGATTGACTCTACATGACATTTTTGTGTCAATGCAAATATAGGCATGAGCAATAGATGTTCGCATAAGGTCCACATTTTCCTTGAAAGTTTTCTTTATATTCCTACAATAATCTGGAAATTATGGTCAAATTTCACTGCTTACATTGCGCAAGTAGAACATTGGCGAACAAAAGAATGGGTATACATCTTGCCTACCCACTTCAGTAGACTTATCGTTCTGGCAATATAACATTAGATTGAAGGCTAGATAAAGGTCCTCTATAGGCCATGGGACACAGTGCAGTTCAATGAATTATTACGGGCACGGCATGCCTCTAAATTGTGTCAGAAAACCATGACTGAATTAAGGAAGCCTATATTTGGTTTGGTGATCTGTTTTCAGTGAATAAAATGTGAAATTATACTGTGCGAGCGATTTGTTCAGTCGTAATAATTATTTATGAGTTGTTGCGTGCTAGTCAAGTTTCACCTTGTGTTAAAATGTTTATTTAAGTGTGACGGCGAACTGTAAGCGAGGCATAAAAACATGTCACCTTATACGATAATTTCGACATAAACTGTGGTTCACGCGGAGTTGAGATAGCTAGCAATAAATGTTTACGGTCTTACAATTTCACAGACATGAATCTGTTGCATTGATATAAATGTGCGTGAAGAAAACTATATCTCGTAACAAATATGGGAAACCTGTTAGTGCCATCTAGCCAAGTCAGAATTCGCGAATGTACAAAAATGTATATAAAATCTTACATTATATCTTGCTAAGTTACTCATGTCACAGAACATAGTGCTGCTTCGGGAGAGGCGATGCTCCGATGTCGCTGGCGGCGATGTAGACAACGCTTTGCCACCGTTCATCTTTAGGGAAGGATCTTTATCAGGGTCAAGCAACTGAGGGTTTTAGCAAGAAAATGGAGACACCACAATTAATGAGACTTGCTTCATTTCCAAGAATAAGCAATATAACATTCCTATAAGCTTCTACACTTTTCAGTTGTATCATTACGTATAGCTACCAGCGAAATCATACAAAATCGAACAACTTCCACGCGTCTGGAACGTGTAATATTGCTTTTGAAAGTTTTGGTAAATGTGTAGTGATGTTGATAACAATAAATAATACGTTTGAAAAAGATGCTTTTGGTGTTAAATGAACATCACTGGACATATTAATCACCATGGTAACAAGTTCTCAAACATACCTTTCGGCTTCCAGATATGATCTTATTTGGAGGTTCAAAATGAAGGTCTCCGAACGTAAGCAGGATTTTGTTAGGTCCTTTCGCCATGTCACGCTTCAACTTCCATCGTCTGGCGGGAAATGGGGTAAAAACATATCACTTTTGGTTAGAATTATAATGGAACACGTCAAATATTGCGGATGGAAAAAGCCTAACTTGCTATTTGTGAACATTACAAACTTCATATAAAGTTCATTGATGAAAACGGTTTTGCCTTTATGTATGTTTACTTTCAGGTACCATGATTTCATGAACAAGCGTCGTAAAGTGTGCTAGAAGTTGATGTCTATAATTTCTCTCTACTACCTCTCGTGACCCAGAGAATGATTCTTCGTTGGACACCACACTATGCTCATAGTGTAACACTGAGCACCACTTCTTAGACGTGTTGGAAATGCGAGACTTGTGTACAAATGCAAGCTACCAATATGTTTATATGTATAGGTAACTATGTTTATGCAAAAATACGTACGTACATACATACATACATACATACATACATACATACATACATACATACATACATACATACATACATACATACATACATACATACATACATACATACATACATACATACATACATACATACATACATACATACATACATACTATAGAGACACACAGACACATTCAGACACACACAACATATATACATATTATATATATAATATCTTTATGTATGTATATATATATATATATATATATATATATATATATATATATATATATAAGCCCCATTTTCTAACGACGAATACGTTTATGTAATTGCTATACATTATTTGTTGAAGATTTAAAGGGGGTATGTTGACCTCTGGTTAAAAAGACAGACATCCCTTATCAAACCAAGAGTTCGTGTCTAACGGTGTTACTATACGGCTATGCCATTTTACCAATAAATGCGATCAGGGCGATTAGTTTTTGCCCAAAGAAATCTGCAGTTAGAATGAAACGAAAGACAAGATCGATCACAAAACAAATTACCTGATTATTAAGTAGGCACCGATGAATATAAATATGAGTAGCAAGGCAGCGATTAAGATCCCGGCGATGTAAAGTGTATCTGACGAACGAAAACAAACATTTCTTTAATTATACATATATTCGCTCTTGATTGCTTCAAGTAATTGAAAAGGATGCTTGCCCGTAATTTCAAAAAAACGAAATCACTCTGCCAAAATAGAATAAGAAATCGCTCTGCTAAAGTAGAGATAGTTTTATTCCGTGTCTCTCCTATAGTGTAACATGGACGCTTTGAAAAGTGAGGAACGGCTGATTGAATTTTAGATTCCAGACTTTTATATTGACAATAATGAAGATCGATTGACTGATGAATTTTGATAGGTAATTGAATGGACTGTCTGTCTTATCCGAAACATAAAAAACTTAATCAAAAGATGTGGTCAACACTTGTCTATGTGGTCTTGTGAATTGGCACATCTCTGGCGTTTTATCGATGAACTGAAAGTCTGGCTTAACGAAAAGCAACTTTCTTGCGGCACTTTGTTTTCTGTTGAGCCTTCTCTCTGTAAGAGTTTGATCTTTGACGTGAAATTTTTATCCAAAATTCACATTTTCGGGCTCCAACCTCAAAATTGGACAAAATATGAGGAATCGAAAAACATGCTCATGTTCCAGTGGTGATGTGATGGTGTTATTTACGCCTTGAATGAACTTGAAACGATATTGTGAACTTATTGACTTATCACTGTCTGTTCCATTTACCTACTCCATCCTCTCCGCAGCTTTCGCCGTTGAACAGGCAGTCTGCGTCAGCCTCGAGAACGACTCCACCCGGCCACTGGATGACAGCGCCATCAACGTCCATGACGTGGTACTCGTCGCCGGAATATGAGAAGTTGACCTTCAAAACTTCCCGGAAGGAATCGAGGCCTCTGTCGTAGTCAAGTAATATGTAGCACATTGTCCGGTCGCCATTGTTGTTGAGCTTGACCTCACCGGACAAGCCATCAAATTTCATGTTTTTCATAAAGTCGGAGATTGCTTCGCCGGATAAGGGATCTCCGCTTGTTAGCGTTTTATTCATTGCATAGGCGAGAACGTAGACGGAGTCGTACACTTGAGCGAACAAATTACAAACCTGTAAAGTGAGAGAGAGTTTCCAAATTGATATCGTAGTATTGCGTCAAGGAACGAATAAGATAGAAAACCTGGGGAAGATGGTACATAGTTTACGATGTAAATAATTGGCAGAACGACAGTGACGACGACGACAACGACGACGACGACGATAACGATGATGACAATGATGATGATGATGATGATGATGATGATGATGATGATGTTGATGATTAGGATTAGGATGAGGATGATGATAAGACTTTCATAAAAAGCGCAACATTGCACAGGAAGGATAACAAATCATCGAATTCATGATTGCTCTAGAAAAAAACAATCATTACCGCAATTACCAGCGCTTTAACAGGCTTTATATACTGAAATTTACCAATATATCAAACCACTGCATATTTTCGAAATCGATGGCGCTAGAAAATGGTTTTTCATGGAACTTGAGGCTTTTCCTGTTTATGTCCAGTTTAATTAACATTTGCATACTCTGTAAAATTATCCGAATTCAAAAGCTGTTTTCTTTTAATCATTGGTGACGCCGTGCTGAAGAGTACAAATCACACGGGTCGAAATATGGAATCCCATTTCCCGCGCAATTTGAATGTAAGATTTTCTTGGGGCTCTTGAACCGATACTTTGCTGTGTGCACGAACGACGAATAGATAACTCTATTCGTTCTTTTCATATCAAATAAAGCTTTTGGGGAAAAAAGTCATTTGTTGTCCACTTTAAATGTCAACTCTACTTTCCTTGGAAGTAAGACGTTGCGATTTCAATCGACACAAAATAGTGACCAAGGGCCCTATCGGTTTTACTAGTGCCGGCATTGAAATGACAACACTCGCTTTGAATGGGTCTTCCTGAAGGGACCTCTCGCTGTTGCAGTCTGCATCATCACATACCCTCATTAGTGTTGTAGAATTCTTCAATTCAGTTTCCGTGTCTTTGGCAGCAACACGATTTCTCTTCGTCTACAAGCGATTGCCCCCCTGTCACGGAATCCCCTCAGCTGGGGAAAATTGGATTAAAAGATTACACACGAGGGGACAACTTCCTTTCAGATTAAAAAAAAAGTGTTCGTTTTATTTTATGGCTGAGTGAAGTTGAGTGAAGGCACCACGCCGATATTCAATACAGCCCGAAAAAAACCAGCTCAGAAAATGTGCTTACAGAATATGAATTTGAACAGATAACAAGATAACGCTACGGAAACAAGAAGTTCACGCGGTCTGCACCGCTGAGAGACAGGCGAAACAAAAACTCGTCGGAGCCATCGACACGGACACGACTGACATCTTGTCAGCTAAATGGAGACATCGTCAGCTGCAACTGGCAACAAAGCCAATTCGGGTCCTTTATATTCCCATGAATGCATAGGTGAAGCACAATTGACGAAGCCGTCAGTTTCCAGACAGTCTTACCATAAATCCTTCAAAAAATAAATCTATCTGATTGAAGGAAATTATTGTTGACATGCGTTCGTCCATTTATCGTCGCCAACGGAATGCTTTTAACGAGGAAACGCGGGATATTTTATTTCAGTCAATAATGGATAGGCGGGGGACTCAAAATTGAATTTTCCTTTTCACACTTCGCGAACGTATCGCGTTAGAATGCCCGTGAACGATTTGATCATTTTATTTTGAATTTGTGCAGACTTTGTGTCCCTTATGCATTTCTCGGGGGGGGGGGGGTAAACGACATCAACATGGTTAATGCCACCTAATGACTGAAGTCAAGAGTGCCATGATCAGAGTGATCCGTGAACGTCTCTATGACGCTTTTGCAATATTCGGTTACTGGTATGAGATGAAAGCAACAATGATGATGATGATGATGATGATGATGATGATGATGATGATGATGATGATGATGATGATAAATATACCGACGGCCAAGACATCCTCATCATCATCGTCGACGCCGCCGCTGTCGTCATCATCACCATTCATCATCATCATCATCATCATCATCATCATCATCATGACGACGATGATTATTAGTATTGTTTCTGTCATCATCATCATCATCATCATCATCATCATCATCATCATCATCATCATCATTATCACCATCGTCATCTATTTGAGACTACTTAAACAAAAATAACGACAACAACAGAACAACAACAACAGTGACGACAAACTCGTCTTCGTGCATGTAAGATTTACTGTACAATTGCTTGACATCAAAGTTTGACTAATCATCTTTACATCATATAAATTGGCGAATACGGGATACCTGTCCTCCGTGGAACACATCCCTGAAGGGTACGGAGCTCATTTTTCCATCAAAGTCCTGCATCATCGCATCGTAGGAGAAATCCAAGGACGGTTGCACGGTGAGAACAAACAAGGCCTCGTAAGCCCGACGCAGTCCGTCAGGGTCGGAGGCACCCTGGAACCAGCGCTCCCCTTCCAGCCACACGCTTGCCAAGGTGTCCACCGCGAAGAAAGCGTGACTCCCCTGTGTCATCCCGAGCTCCTGGGCTGCAATCATGATCTCTTCCTGATCAGTGCTGTTCATTGACCTCGATGCGACACACAGAATTATACCTGGAGGTGGGAAAAACAGATGTTTTCGATAAATAATGGCGTATTATGATGCCCTGAATATCGATTTATGTCTGATTTGTTTCAAAGGACTAAACAGTATCAAGTAACCAGCTAGATGCATCCTTATATGGCCGGTTTAACTAAAAAGGTCCCCAGATGACAAATCATTTAAGGTATAGTTCGCGCCTTGAAATTGAAAGACTTTAACTTTTGCCCTAACTTTCCTCCAGGTGACTTTTAAACCATTGCCTTTCGAATCAATAATAAAAACCAGGGTTCAACGCTCAAAGTTTGGAAATAAAGAAACAAATTACTTAACATTTACTGATATTTGAAATTTAAAATGGCCGCCGTCCATATGTTAACTCTGTGATGAAATATAAAATTTTGGATTTTCATAAAACTAAGACACTGAAAATTTCTACCACTAAGTTAAATCTCTGCAGGTATTCAATAAGACTGAATGCGCAATTGAACTCTATTGAACCAGTTTATTTATATTGTCAAAAGTGCTATCATGTTGCACGACAATAACACATTTACACCAAAATTGGGATATCCTGGCATATTTCATGAGTAATAAACCGCACTCAGCGATGGTATACCAGGGGATTTTGACCAGTTCACGACGTATGTGCACGAGCAACAGCGAACTCATATATGGGGGTGATCTGGTCAAAATTGAGTGGTATACCTGATCCTGGGGTGATTTATTGCTATTATATCATAATATTAAATTGAAATTCTGGCGTGAATCATTAGAAAGGGAATTTTTCTCTAGTCAAGAGCTGATGCCTGTTCCAACCGTGCTATATTGCGAATATAGCCCGGTTATTTTCACGTCTTGACCAATCAGATCGCAGTAATTAGCGCCATCAATATAGGATACTGGTATAGTATCATATTAGCATCTGTAGTGGAGAGAATATATCTAGCAATCTTTTTATGGTGAAAGAATTAAGGACAGAAATCAAGGAAAACGTAAACTTGTAGATTTCGTACTCATTTCATCATAATTATATTATCCCACTATTGTTCTAATCGTCTCTAGTAAAGTTAATTCCTCATTGTTAAACGCGACTATGTTAGGACCAGGATAAAATTACCAGGTACAAGTACGTACATACTAGAGAATTGACACGTATGCAAATTTGTCTACGTAGCACAGTTCATATACACCCAGACCGTAACACGTGAGATAATGTGGTATTATTTCGAACGAAAGCGGTGGCAGTAATTCGTTCATACGTCGCGTAAACACTTTTCAGAAAAGAGACTTTCGGCGAGACCGGAAGGATGTTGAAATCGCGCTGATTCGTATCACATAATAGTTTGGTTATTCTTCCTTGATAATCATTAAAAAAAGCATTTCTGTGACAATTAAGCAGATTGCTACAAAAACAAGTATCGGGTCTAGTTTTCTCGCAAACACCAGAGTTTTCTTGTTTTAAGCATATTTGTTACTCAGAGTGAACATGTGAGAGCGCGTGCATATTTGTTGCGCAAGTGGAGCGACGGTTCTGTATATGAGTGATCCCTTGAAGAGCTATGCGCTCTCGCTTGTCATGTCAATTTGACGTTAACTAGCACCGTCAACGACTTTGCATGATCTGCGATAATCTCAACTTGTTTGTGTGTCCATTGGAGGATGAAATTCGATAATCGAATACACATTTCCGCAAACATTATCTTATGTACCAGGTGTCAGGGCTTCCGAACTGAAGGTGTCCATTGTACTATGCACCGCTGAATTCTTCGATATGGTTCATATTCGCATAAGATGCGTCGTGTGTGACTTTCAAAGACACGAATATGGATGATTCAATGACAGTTTTGTTTAGTCAGTCTGCTTCTAAGCACCAACTATCTTCTCGTCTCAGTGGACATCTAAACTATCTTCTTCAAAGAACTTGAGCGAGAAAAGGGGAAAATTTCAACGTCAGGGCAACACGAAAATCAATTTGCGAAATTCCTGAAAACTAAGTGAGCAATTCATGCGATTGATGACGGCGCAGCTTTATCAGGTGGACGTCAAAATCCACTATCTAAGATCTCCAAAAGCTTTTGTGTCTGATGCGATTAACGTCCGGCCGCAGATGGTTCTTGGCAGACATCATTAGTGTTAAAGTTTCATCATCTCATAAAATTCCCTGTGTTCAAATTGGCTTGATCTCGCAGCCGTTCATAATATCGTTGTGGTGATTGACAAGGTGACAGGTTTACAGACAGAAATCAAATCTTAACAAGCTTTAGTATTCATGGACGCTCCGAGGGTTGTCATCATGATGACGGTGCGCGACTGTAGCAGAGGCAGATCCTCTCGAAATGTTTACCTCTCTCGCGTCAAACTACGCAGTCTTGCACCAGTTTTTTTCCTTTGATCGTGTACAATGCCTTTTCTATCTTTTTATCAATCAATCAATCAATCTATCTATCTATCAATCAATCTATCTATCTATCTAGCATTTATCCATCTATCTATCTGTCTATTGACAAGTAGCACCAACTCTAGGACACAGTATCCTTCAACATAAACTCTATAAACTAAAATTTGTTGTTAGACGTTTAGTGGGCTCAATTCCACTTCACCAGGGTTAAAAATTGTTGGCTGTCAAGATTGAAACATCTTGTAACATCTGGCGCCCTCCTTTGTAAAGATTGAACAGAACGTCTCGTCTTGATCTGTTCATTCTCTCTCTCTCTCTCTCTCTCTCTCTCTCTCTCTCTCTCTCTCTCTCTCTCTCTCTCTCTCTCTCTCTCTCTCTCTCTCTCTCTCTCTCTCTTAGTAGCCGTCTGTCTCTGTCTGTCTGTCTGTCTGTTTGTTTGTTATCTATGTGGACATCGAAAGAAATGAAAGTTTCGAGGAACTTCGAATGAAATATACTCTCTACCTATCGATCTGTCTGTCTGTCTGTCTCTCCGTCTATTTATCTAAATACAAGTCCGGCATTCTCTCGGACCACATCAACTTTTATTTGGGACAAACTTTGACTTGTAATCTGCAAGGTACGTCGCAGCGTATCGCCGAAACTAACATTGACAAGATTCGGAGGTCGCATTGTTAACATGGCTACTCACAAGGGTGCATTATGGACGGTAAAAGCCTTACATCTGGCGCCCTCCTTTGTAATTGTAAGGATTGAATAGAACGCCTCATCTTGTTCTTCTCATGTTAGCGACAAGGATTAAAAAGTAAAAAGTTTACTTTAATCGGAAACTGCGGCAGTTATGGTAGGAAAATAAAGCTCGGGCTCTGAAATTGTTCCACACGGCATACCATCCTGCAAAATCACCTGGCAAATCGAACATTACTACAGTTCTGTGAAAAATTGAGTATATCAGTTGTCATGTGCACTGTTCATTGATCAGTGTCGATGTATCACTCTGATTGGACGAGACCTCACTAAGGGTGTGGTAAAGCAGCAATATACATGAGCTAAAGCGGGCCATATAGCTAACATAGAAGTTTAATGTCGAAACAAAGGGAGTTTTGAGAATTGTCGGCGTTAGAAAATAACCAGTAATTAAATACAATATCACTTTTTATCATCTGCTCCAATTTGGCTGTCATAGCCGAGTATACACGTACTACTTACAATAAACAATACGATCCTGCCGTCCTGGGTCGCTAAAATATATGCTTCCTTGTCGCATGCACAAATTTCGGAGAAAAACATTTTTTAAACGAGAGACATATATGTTGATATAACGTAATGCAATAATCTCGCAACGGGCAGGTAAACACGAGATTTGGGTGCAGTTTGTCCCATATTATACATGAAGCACCCGCGTCACAAAGGTTCGTTTCATATCTCTCATGGTGCGTACATCTCCTGTATACCTTGACGTTATTCTTTAAATGTCAAAAGTTTCGGAAGATCGTTTTAAACATTACTAGAGGATTCTGTGTCATTGATTCGAAAACAGAACTCATCAAATTATTTTCCCTTGCAATTCATTTGTTCTTACTTCCTGCAAATTAAAATCGCTTCTTAGTCTACTATGATGAATAGTATAAGTTCCAGAGTTTCTCTCAAAGTTTTCTATACCCACTGTATGCATTATTATTTGATAATTCGTAGATAACAGTTGCTACAGCAGGTTCTTTGAATAATTTTGTTCGCGTGAATTTGTCATTTTTCCAGCATTTCATCGCATTGAATGATAATGTTACGCCGCAAAGTAGAGATTTTACGTTATTAAGACACTCCAATTTATTTGAGCAAACGATGCTTATGGACTCCTTATCTGGATAAAAAAAATATCGGAAGCGAAGCAAACGATGATATTTTCAAGATAGGTGACCTTTTATGAGGTCATTCATTCGATTTCTTTTGCCCCGGGACATATTTTTTCGCAGAATGTGACTCTTAATAATCGCTAGATTTATGATCAAATGCAATAAACCACTTTCATATCGTGGATACAAAAGATTTGATGCCTTCTGCGCGATTTCGCGGAGGATCACTTTTCGCTAACAAAAGCAACACCTGTTCTACTTGTCGGGCATCTCAAAACCAAAGGCGATCGGTTTATCAATAAGGCTCGAAGGAAATTGATTTTTCTTTGAGGTACTCGGTCCAGGAAATCAATACTCCTGTAATTTATGTGCGAGTTACTTTTTTTATTTGTCTTCAAGACAATGGTTAAGTCCCTCGATTCACCGCTGTGAATGGCAAAGACGGGCACGGAGTACACGCAGGTCGCTTTGCCGAATACCGGTGTCAACGGTGCGTGCATTGTGTGATTGGAAAATGGCTGCTGTTGCTTTTTGATTATTGCCCCCCGGGGGCGATTGATTTGAAAACCATGCCGAGTCATATCCTGTTTTTACGATACGCTTCTCAATGGCTGACCCTGTTTCGAGAGAAAAGCGAACGGGACGCCTTGTCGGAAATTATGCACGTATACATGGCGAACATCTGTATGAAGTAAGGGACCGTTCAGTTTTTACGGCCTGGGGGCGGCAAAATCTTGTCGCCGATGTTCAAAAAAATATAGACCCCCCTGCATTTTTCGTGAAAAAAAGATGACCCCCCCCCCCTTTGTCAGACGAAAAAATTTGATGACCCCCCCCCCCCCCGCTGAAAAATAACCAAAACCAATATGTCAAATTTACCCGCACGGTTTGGATTTGAACTCCGTTACGCGGCGCACTTTATTTGTGTAGCAGAGATGCCAGTGCACAAACTTCTCAGCTACATCCATGCAAACGTCTGTTAATTAGGACGACTGTAAGGCAATTTTTGACTTCATTTCCGTAGACAACTTATGGCCATAGACATTGTATAAAGTAACCTTTATTGGAGTGGTTCGCCAAAGGCAGCCCTACGGTAAAGAGGGTCGATCATGGCCATTGCATGAAGTTAACCTAATTGGAGTGGGCTGCCAAAGGCGTATGCCCATTAAGAGGGTCATGGGTAATACATAAAGTATATTTATTGTAGTGGGCCGCCGAAGGCGGCCCGCCGGTAAAGAGGGTCGATCATGGCCATGGCATAAAGTGAACTTTATTTTAGGTATCATGTTTTTGAAAATGTGGTGACCCCCCCTTTCCTACCAGTGTAAAAGCAATGACCCCCCCTTCGCGGATTCCTAAATTTTGATGATCCCCCCCCCTGGATTTTGCCGCCCCCCCCCCGGCCGTAAAAACTGAACGGTCCCTAATGTGGCAAGATAACCTGCAGAATTTTAAAACTTACCACAGGTATGAAGGCCGTTCCCATTTACGACTGCACAAGTTATGACAAGGAAATCAATTGGGATCTGAGACCATCATTCCAGCTCAATGATATCTCGAGTCTGAATAGTGCAACTATCTCAGCTGTATAACTAGCTGTTTTTAAAAGCATTTTTGTGGATTTTTTATTAGTGCATTTCTTGTTTGTTTGTTTTATTTGTTTGTTTGTATGTATGAAAGGCAAGATATATATATATATATATATATATATATATATATATATATATATATATATATATATAACACAACAATGCGGTTATCTGAGAGCCTTCAAAGACAGATGAAAGGACAACGAGGTAGGGTTACTAAAACAGACAAAAATTGTAGATATCAAGGCAATCTGTAGAAATCTAACATAAAGTCCATTTGTGGCCCCTACAACTCACATGCAACAGTAATGTATAGTTTCTGACTGTTTAATTTGACTATTTATCAGTATTTCTCAAATATGATTTTAATGTGTTAAAAGCAACACTTCCATTTAAGAATTCCATCTCCGCGAAGTTCGGCATCAACATATCAAATCAAAAGGCGCTAAATTCCTTGATGTTAAGAAAATTTATTTTGCAAGCAGAACCTGCAGTAGAAAATATGACTTTTTCTGTCTATTGGGTAGGGTTATTTTGGTGCTGTGCTGGACTTACGACAGACTGATTGGATTATCTTACAGTGGTTTGCGTTGCACCTGGCAATAAGGGAACTAGACATGTCTAAATTGGGCAATTGCCAACACTGTCATGTGTACCCATCGTCTAGGCGGTAATATCAGTCAAAGAAATCAACTCTGCGAAAGTTGAAACAGTCTCTGGAAGGAGGTCAGACGCAGTCAAGACAACACCGCTAGATCCGAGCCGACGTTGCAAATGACGCGTTCTAGGCAGTTAGCGGGATGTGTAATGTTGTTTGACTACTCCTTCCTGGGGTCTTTCCAGATAATGATCAACATCGAAGGCTGGGTTGATTCCTTTGTCTTTGACAGATATTTACTGCCTAGACGATAAATACGCCTGGCAGTGTTGGCAACTCCTCAAGTTCGACAAAATGACATGTCTATAGTTCCGATATTGCCAACGATTCAACGCAAACCACTGTCACGCCTCTCCTAAAGTTAGAAAGTCAAGAAATCTGTCCGTTGCCACTGCCGAGTAGTGTCA
This sequence comes from Ptychodera flava, assembly GCF_041260155.1. Classification (NCBI taxonomy): domain Eukaryota; kingdom Metazoa; phylum Hemichordata; class Enteropneusta; family Ptychoderidae; genus Ptychodera; species Ptychodera flava. The sequence continues at coordinate 23,849,567 of NC_091946.1, read as the reverse complement.
TCGAAACCGTTAACAGCGCAAGGGTTGAGAAAATAAGAACGAAATCTCTCCCCAGTGCCTCGTATTTAACGTCTCCGGGATATGGGCAATTCTAGGCATTAGATACATGCCATCGATTAGCGGTATTAATTCCAAAGGGCCAAATATCAGAGTGTCGCCGAGTGCAGCGTGTTTATGGACTTTCCGTGCAATATTGCCAGATGTTCCCGCTCGCGGATCGTTTTGGTTCGATACGGCAGAGGTATTATCGGTTTAAATACCGAACCTGCAGTTACATCAAGTTAAGATATCCTCTCTTGCGCACAAGTAGTCGTCGTTCACGGCGAAATAGAGATACTAAATGTCTAGACGTATTTGTGAAATAACGGCGAGTAGATTAATAGCCTAAAACGCGTGAATCACAAAATAAATCCTCTATAATTTGTCGTTTGGAAGGTAGAAAAATTAAAATACCGGAATGGAATGGCGCGCCTATCAATTCGGGATATATTTTAAGGTAATAATTTAAAGGTGCCCCGTAGAGTAAGAAAGAAAATAGAGCCGATATTTAAAAAAAAGGAAAGGAGATTAAATATAAATTATCGATCACAAACTAATTAACACTAATGTAACAGCCAGAAAAGGAGCAATCAAAAGGTGGGCAATTGACCAGTTTGAAAGGTCAAGGACGAATTATATCCAAATGATAAAACGCACTGATTGGATGGTGAACGGCTCAGTTCATTTAATGTGTAACTGTGGCTATAATCATGACAGGATTTTTTCACAGACAGACGGGAATGTTTGATTGGACACGGGACAGCAGGTTAACAAGAAACACATTGCAATACTGTCTCCCTTGATCGTCGACACAGACGCTGATAAATTTCCCGGGGCTTTGTAATGAGCTGTCAGTTGCAAAGTAATTGCAATTAGTCGTACGTGACGTCAGTCGCTTTGGTGGCGGACCTACTCGTGCAAGATGGGCTACAGGTTCGAAATTCTGTCATCAATGGCTGCCAGGCGATATCTGCTGTTTGGTGCTGCTCCCAGCGAACAGGGCGGGAAACAATGGTGATAAGCCTCAACAACGTTGATTTATGACCGTTGGAAGTTTACCTGACTTCTGAGGAAGAATACAGTGTAATGCTATTTAGAAAACATCGCAAGTACTGAAATACACTTTCATCGTTCTTTAAGTGTTGTGTAGTTCAAGATCTTCAAGAAATAAACTGTGACAAGACTTCATTCAGGTCAAAAGAAAGCAAAAGGTATGAACCAAGACAGGGATTGTATGAGGAAATAGTTGGCAGTCAGACATATTGACAGAGACGGAGATAGATAGATTGATAGATAGATAGATAGATAGATAGATAGATAGATAGATAGATAGATAGATAGACAGATAGATAGATAGATAGATAGACAGATAGATAGATGGAGGATGGATGGATAGATGGATGGATGGATGGATGGATGGATGGATGGATCGGTAGATAGATTCTCAGTTACACAGCTAGATATATACAAAGTAGATATAATAGATACAATAGATTTTAATAGATATTCTATTAAAATCGCTTATAACGCACTCATTCGTCTGATCTTACAGTGAATCCCAGTCTCTGAGTTATGCGGAATGTTTTCACGTATTTCTCACTGGCTTCGATCAAAATTAAATAACTTTAATTGGGAAGAGCGTGACACTAACGAATGCAGTATGTAGCAGCTTTGCCCGTTTACAATCAAGAGGTTGTCATTACTGAACGTGCCATATGGCAGTACGGCAGTCTCATGTCTGACATGATCGATTCCAGTCGCTCCAGGAGAGAGCAAACACATAGCTGGCAATTTGTAAATCGCAGCGTGCGTCAGTGAAATGAAACACATAATGAAAAGAAAATATCTTACGTACCACCAGTATCCAATACAGGGCAGCCTCCGTACATGCACGGAATTTTGTAATTATTTTGTCGACAGCGCAATAACCGAGATAAATGCAAATAATGCCCTTCTGCAGTTTGACGAATCGCACACATTTGTCGGAAGTATGTTATTTGTACGGTTAAACAGGAAAAACAGACTTACATAGTGTATACTGAGCGTCAAAATTCATAAATGTACATACAGATACACAGATACGAGAACATAGGAAAGAGATGTATAGATGTATAGATGTATAGATGATAGAAAGAAAGATAGATAGATAGATAGATAGATAGATAGATAGATAGATAGATAGATAGATAGATAGATAGATAGATAGATAGATAGATAGGCAGTATGTGCATTGATGCAGTAACGCTGTACAGTGGTTATATACAAGAATGTATTAACTGGTGACTTTCTTTTAAAAAAATACAAAATGAATGCGAAAGTGCGAGCTTGTTTGCTTTACCGATTGCAAAGTAGTTCGGACGAGTAAACTATAACTCCTTAAAATAAACTTTCGCTTTGAGGGGCATTCTCGAAAACGCAGTTATGTGATAAAAATGCTTTACAAGAAAGGGAGCGTTTTTTGCTTCTACAGTACACATTTTGAGAAAGTGTTATTTTTAATCTCCCATGGCCCTCTGATTTGAATCTGTGGCTAAATATAAGCACGTGCACCTAATCAGGTTTTTTTTTGTCTGGCGTTGAGAGGCTAACCGTGATACGTCGTATTTCAATTACACCCAATTAAGTGATTATAATTCAAATTATGGTTTTTCTGACAAAATGAAAACGGTAGCAGTTTCATTCCCCTTCCTCACATTTAATGCCTAAAGCCTGAAACACCATGATATTGAAGGTGTACTAGTATCACAAATGACATAATATGCTGAATTCGTTGATGAATATTGGATAAAGTTGCAATTTAAAGTTTAGTAAAAATAAGCTATAGACGGCTAAAATTCACATAACTTAAGACGTATAGTGCACATGCACTCTAACCTCCTATATTTCTTATCTTCACTATGCGACATATGGATTTGAGCGACGTCGAGGACAATACGCATCTCCTTGTATTCATCAAACCCATCGATTGCACGCCGCGATATACATGTATCTCTACAAGGATTTCTTCGCCGACCCTCATTAGCCTTGTTTCTGATCCGAAAGCCCTTGTACGTATTTAGGTACAGAGCGAGTTCGCGCACTTTTAGATCGCCTTGCAGATAGGAAAAGACACAAATGCTTGAGGACTGAGCATTGTGAAGCGTCAGTTTGCTATGGAAGAGCTAGGGTGGGGGTGGGGTGGGGGTGGGCGGTTACATATCCGTGAGGCGAGGTGATACTCTCATCAGGCTAAAGCTTTACTCTTGATAGGCCTTTGTCTCTACTGCAAACGATTTGAAGCGCCATTGCCAATCACTCTGATCTTTATCTTACAATCTACAGTTAAACAGTTGTCATTCACGTGAAGTCGACTTGTTTTCGCGCTTCTGTTTGGGACTTGCAATACACAGTAAAGTTATCCGGCAATGGATGCATGTACTATCAACCAATTATCACAAAGCAACGGTTGAAATCATTTGTTTCGGCATGCACATTATCTCTTTACCGTCACGTTTTCCTGTCAAAATTATCAGCAGTTACAAATTTCCATTTCGTTGAATGTCTGCGCCTAACGAGGATCAATAAAAACCTGTCAATCAATTCTTCTAACCCTATAATTTTAAAGTCACGAAAAGAACTGCACACTTTCCGGTGAGAAAAAAAAATTAGAGATTAAGGAAATTCCAGGTGACTGTTTCATATCTGTAACCATAGACAGTAAGGGGGGTGTATATGTTGTAACGTAATCTTCTCATTGTGATACTTATTACATAAAATCGTGCGACATTATGCAACTTTAAAAAATCGATGTAAATTAGCAGTTTTTCAAAGTTTGACTTAAACTTTTGCCCAAAAACTTTCAACCATCCGCTTACACTACCAAATCCAGAATGACACCTCGTAAAGTTGGGGTATCAACAAATTATAAAAACCTAACATACACCGATATTTGAAATTCAAAATGACTGTCATCCGTGTGTAACTCTATGGGGAAGACTAAAATTTTCAAAAAACTAAGACGGTGAATTTTTTTTTACTTAAAGATCTTTGAAATAAGTTAATTCCCATTAGAAGATCAGAATAGCATTTTTAAAAAATTGAGAGTCAGAATATCTGTCCCCGAGGCGCATTCTATCTTGAAGGTATCCCGTTTTGAAGAACGTGTATAATATGCATCGTTACGGCCCCCATTAGATCCGTAATTTTTGTTCGATTTATACTTCCAGTCATTGACCGAGATTCTTGTATATGAAAATAATGCGTTTCTCTGTTCAGGGAAAGCAAAAAACCCAGCCAGAGAGTCTCTAGAAAGGAGTCTACCAATCTGAGGGTGAATTAAAGGATTGAAGAAACTATAAGAAGATTTGTTCGACGTTGAAAGCCTCCGTAAATATGAACTATGGCAGAAGTCTGCTGTCCTTATGTATTTCCCTTTCAAATGTAAAGACGGGGTATTATAACAGTAATATAATAACAATTTATCTCGAACACACTGTGACTTGAGCTGTCTTGCTCTGATGATAATAGCTAAAAATTCTAAGAAGCGGATACATGTCTTTATACCGAATGAGTCTATTAACAGGCCATGAATTCGAACTAAATTATCATCCCTCTTTTCAAGAAGAGGACAATCGGATATGTTGTGTGCCGATTAGTGAACATGTTTTGATGTTTTGGCAATATTTCTCCCAGCCCCCCTTCAATGGGGTTCTTTTGTGGCTGTGGTGATTGGCAACTATCGATGACGATAGGGCGCCGAGCGAGAATACAAGCTAATAAATTACACGGGCGGATGAAAGAGCCTTTGTGAGAATGCGCAGCTTTTTTTCGAAATGTGATAAATTCGACACTGTCTGGGTCAAGATGAGGTCATCGTAGATGGCCGATCGATTGACAGCTGTTGCGATCTGATACCCAGATCGATAGGATTGCAACGATTTGCAGACATGTTTTCTTCGGCCTCCGGGAACATTGCACACGGATCGCAGACGATAAGATGTATACGCATAACTTCTGAATCTAATCCAATAATGAAATAAAACAAAGTCTAACGAGGAAATTTGTTGGCAATTTGTGAGGTCATTGATTGTTGTCGAGGGTCTAACATTAATCGGTAACCAGCCTATCCGAACCACTTGATTTTAGAAGACTGAAAACAAGCCGTCTTAATTACAATTGCGACAATTTTCGGATAGTGCTTGCATGCGGTAGGAAAATGCTGTGATTGGAATTTTTGCTAAGAATCTACGGAAGCACGAAAAGTGCCATTTGTGCCATTTGTGATACTTAATCACCTTTTTACAAGATTTTCCTGACAGTTTTCTTCTTAATAATAGTAGGTTTAACCCTTTGAGCGCCAAAGTCAATTTTTGTCCGGTCACAGACCATAATCTTTTTTTTTCGGACTTTTGCCAAAATTTTGATAGCCAATGTAATGTGATGTCCTTTTGGTCCAAAATTATCAAAAACTTACCGAATAATTCATAAAAATCGGTAAAATGTCGCTGCACTACAATTTTGGTGGGAAAAATTACGGCACTCGAAGGGTTAATATAGAATGCGCCTCGGGGACAGATATTCGGTCTCAATATTTTACCGTCCTCTTCCGCCGATCTTGTGGGGCGCTCATTTTAAAGCTCTCGTCTTAGATTTTTCGAAAATCGAAAATTTCATTTCCCCCCACAGAATTACACAGGGATCGCGGCAAATTTCACTTTCAAATATCGGTCAATGTTACTTAATTTGTTTCTCTGATGCCAAACTTTGGACGTTGATCCCTGATTTTTATTCTTGCTTTGGCGAGAGAATGGAAAGTGTCATCGGGAAATTAAAGCTTTAAGTTTGATCATGATCTCACTTTAAGTCTTTCAATTTCTAGGCGCGTACGACCTTAAATACCTTAGATACCTTAAATACTGGTACTCGTGTTTGTAGAAGAAAGAAAGCAACATTACTACAGAAAACAATTGTTTTCTAACAACCACAATCCTTGATAAAGTTTACCAAAGTTACTTATCATGTCTATTGAAGTTCGAGGGTCTATGTTGCGTAATCGATGCTCGGAGCTCTTGAAAGCTATTTGCTTCCCGAAGGAAGTTCAGGATTGAATTAGCGCACGACATAGCGCCCCCGAGGTGAAATTGTCGATGATGTGGACCTAATGTGAGGTAGCCTACGATACGGCGCGCCGAAACGATCGGGTTTTAATTTGGTTATTAAAATTGACGCTTCATCGATAATAGAGACAATTCATGTGACTATAGGGATACGACACGCTGACCACTGCCTAGCAACAAAAGACAGATGAGAAAAAAAAATACAGTGTCCAATACACTACACTGAGCCTATTGAAGTTGGAAAGCACGTTGACAAAATTTAAATTGTGCAATCTTTATAAGTGTTTCGAAAATACACGCTGTATGCAGTAAATTGACGGAAGTGTTTTGTTCACATATTGCACGATCTTAAAGCCCCACTAGTTGTATATCATACTCAAAGCTCACCGAAGTTTAACCACGGAATGTTTTCAACCAGTAGCGAAGAACATTGTATCTTAGATTTTAACAAACTTTTTGACTTTCAAGTTAATCTGTACGCGAAAACTAAAACACAGACCGAGCCCATTACCATTTTTAAAGACATTTCCGAAGATTTTCGGTATTTTTATGGTAAGCAACATTCAAATTTAAAAGATACAGCGGACGGGGCTTTAAGCATAACGGATGAATGTATGTGACAACAGATGGACCATTAAATCTTTGGGAGCGGTGATCCAAATGTGGACGAATCTTCTTTTTCGTTCTAAAATTTATACTTTTCAAGTTCAAATTCATATGGGTACATGTACAGTATATTATTGCAAGAGCAGTACGGTTCATGAACTTTTTATGACAATTATTGTTCTGCATTTTGTTTATTGTGTTTTTCAACAAAGAGCTTCCATCGATCTTAGTGTGTATTTCCATGGTCACTGTTTTGCAAGACCGCAGCTGGTACCTTAATTCTGACCATGAAAAATGCTGCTGGTAGATTTTGTCAGGTCTATCATGGAAAAAAACCCAATGCCATCACAGTGCCGAGTATTCGTTGTGTAGTGATCATCTACGGGGCAAGACGGTTGCACTGAGAAGACCCTAATTAAGCTGTTTCTACATTTGAAATAATTTCAAAATGGCGCGTTAATGAACCTTCCCCTCCATAACTTTGTTGTATCAGCTGCAACAATATACCAGCCACTCTATATGCATAGACGCCCCAGACTAGTACACCCAATGCTTGAAATGACAAAGCTTATTTTAAGAACAACACTGTTTTAGTATCACCACATAGAGTGACAAACCTTGATGACATGTTCAGCGCCCCCCCCCCCTTCCCCCACCCCCCAAAAAAACACATTAAAGAACGCGCCTCGGGGACAGATAGTCGGGCTCTCAAATTTCTACAACTCTTTTCCAATCTGCCACTTGTGGGGGCTCATTTGAGAGCTCTTGGAGAAAGAAAAACTTCTACAGTCATAGTTTTTAAAAAAATCCAAAATTTAATTTTTCCCTATGGAGTTAACACAGGGATGGCGGTCATTTTGAATTTCAAATATCGCAAAATGTTGGGTTATTTTGTTCGCGAGTTCAAAACTTTTCACGGTGACACCCCCCACCTCCCGATTTTATTTTTGATTTGGTAAGAAAATGGCTGAAAACTGCATTCAGGAAAGTTTGAGCAAAAGTTGAAGTCTTTCACTTTTGAGGCGCCTACTACCTTAATTCAAAAAGCACTATTTTAAAGGCATAATGGCCGGCGCTTTGAATAAAAAATGCAACAATTTTATTCTATACAATGGCGAATATTACACTTGTGAACACTATACATCGTGTACAATTTGCATCGTTATTATTGACAAATGGATTTTAGTCCGCACTAGAATGAACTTGGCGACAACAAATTCACATTCAATATCACATAATGGCATTGACAAGTTCAACATCTATCATTCCGCATTGGTGTTCGGTGGGCGGTACAACAATACCGGACTTATCACGAAAGGTTAAAACGAATGGAGCTTAAATGTGAGAGTTCTTGAACTTGCAATTTGTCTGCGATGTAAGCAGAATACGAAGCCAAAGGACTGAGAGGCCGACGGGTATAAACATGCCTTGTGTTACCGCAACATCGTGACGACACCCCATTCAGATTTTGTCTACATCAAAATGGTTTCTAAATCGTGAGCAAAAGTGTATCCAGTCGTTCTTATTTGAAATATGATTGCAGGAATGATTTCTTTCTTCGATTTTTTTGTGTATAAAAATGGACGACTTGTTATCATTTGAGCAAAAAATGTTGACAGAAAGTTTCTTTTGAATTTCATGGGATTTTACAGTCTAGAAAAAAATGCCTCCTGTCGACATGCTGCCAGTTTGAGAAAAGAGCTAATTTGGCGCCGCGTCTACCCTTTTTTGATAAAGTCAATACACTGGTATATGTCATGCGTTTAGCATTAATGTGCCGTTTGCACCAGAGGGAAACCCTACCATATCCTTATAAAAATCACCGCAGCTTGCGTAAAACTTAAAATGAAGAGTTGCCTCGTGGCGCTATAAGAAATAACACGATGCATCTCAATCAAATTCGCATATGAACAATCTTGTGTGGAAAATACCTTCCATCCAAGCATCCGTAAAATACGGATAAAAGTATTTGCGTAAATGGTGACATTTTCATTATAAATGGCAATATAAATGGCAGATGTTACTAAATCGCGCAGATAATTCATCCCAATAAAATGTTGCTTCAGCACAATTGAACACTGAAGCCCCAAGACTTTCATCAACCTCAAAGTTTGGAATTTTATATTTGGCTACCGCCAGTTAGCTGTACCTGATCAGCGAACAACGTTCGACATGATGTTGATGTTGGTTCGACATCATGGTCCCATTGAAACAATTATCACGTGATACGACTCTCTCGCTAAATGTCACGTCTCGTCTCATTTCGTTTTCGCCCAAGAACAATAATGCATTAGTGGAGAACCATTTGATTTCGGGGGGGGGGGGGGCTGGAAGAATTTTGGAAAAAAATTGTCGGCAGGTGAAGAAGAAAATACCCAGTAATGTCCTGAGAAAAAAAATGATCATAGCAGACCAAAGGAAAAAAATTGTCACAAAATTTTGGAAATCTGACTCTCTCATTCTCTGGAGATGCGCCGCCGAAGGCTAACTTTTTCAAAATGCATGAGAAAGTCCAATGTCTTTTTCCAAGTATTCGTGTCAACTCACAACAAATGTTAGGTCCAAACTCGTTCCTCAAAAGGCTTTTGTTGTATGCTACATCCTGGAAAAACATTTCAAGGTTTATGTCGCAATAAACACTGTAATGATCAAAACTTAAAGGTATACTTTCACCTGCTCCAATTTGGCCACAGTTACCATGGAAAGAGAAAATCTAACCAATCGCATATTTTAAGCGGGTGGCCGCTTTTAAAAACAGCGCCCTCACACGGGCATTTTGGATACCAAGGAACGCCCCTTGGACCATTTTTGGGCATATTTAGATTACAGGTGACTGTATACCTTTAAGTAGAGATGTTTTCGATGGACTTGCTCATTACAGTGAAAATTTAAAACACTTGACAGAATTCAGTACACTACTTTTCGCTCTTTATCTCCACAAGATGATCTGGTAGTTTTTCCAGTTCTTTTACTAGTAAATTTTAATAAAGAATTCATTAGAGACAACCCTGTGCTTTACACAATCTCTGTCCTCTAATTTAATGTCGTCTGTCCTGTGCTCACATAGAATACTAATCGTTATTTTTAGATGTGCCGTTGTTAACCAGTGACATGTCATTAAGGTAGATCGTGCCTCGGGGACAGAAATTCGGACTCCCAAACGTTTACAATTCTTTTCTGATATACAACTTGTCGGGATTCATTTTAAAGCACTTGGTGTAAGAAAACTTTTTACTGGCTTAGTTTTTCGAAATTCGAAAATTTTATATATCTCTGTAGAGTTAAAACAGGGATGGCGGCCATTTTGAATTTTAAATCTTGTAAATTTTGGATTATTTGTTTCTCTAATACCAAAATTTGCACGATGATTATGAAAGTGAATGGTTGAAAGATTCCTTGAGGAAAGTTTGAGCAAAAGTTTAAGGCTTTCACTTTCGGGGCACTTATTACCTTAACTCAAGAATTGTATATTAAAAAATTGGTAATCATGAAAAATATTTGCATTGCTTCCATATGTGGGAAAAAATGATGCAGGACGGACAATGGAAAACATTGTTGCCATACCCATTTCCTCCTCCTCCCCCCCCCCCCCAATCAAATGGTTCTCCCCTTAGGACAACCCATGCGATATCTGGCGATGTAAAAGCCCAGTCCTTCAAAAATATAACGACGATATACACTTGACCTTTTCTCGAGTTTGCAGTCGATATCGCAGCGTTTACCGTTTACGCTGAGTCGCTCTGTCGATCACGTATTTGTGCGCTCGCAAAGGCAACAAAATCCTGCGCATGCGTTTGCGCAATTGTGCTACACTAGTACACGTCATAAGCGCAGTGATGCCCAGATCTTGAACCTGGACTTTCTAGAAAGGTATAGTGTTAACTCCTCTGGTATCAACACACAAAGATGCGATCACAATATAGCTGACATTGAACTCGGAATAGGCAATGTTTTTAAACCGTGAACAACGAAACACGTACACCATATTACCCAGCGAACTCACGGATATACCACACAAGTGGCTTGAAATAGTTACAATACTGACTGAACTAGTACTTGTAGTAGCAATTATTTAAGGCGGGGAGATGAACGTTCTAATTTATTGCTCAACCTTACAATGAACAGAATTGACTATGGAATTTGATAAATTGATTATTACTCTGTCAAAATTTTACACTTGAGATTGCCTAAGCATTTTTCCAGTTTTCTCCGGTTTAGCATGCAAAGCTTCCAGGTGGAAGAAATCGTGCGCTGATCAATGAAAAAAGAAACACGCTTCTGATGATTGCTGTACAAAATAACCTTCAAGTGGGCGAATCTTGACACAGTAGTTTTCCCTGGGACAGCGTGAACATGATATTACGGAATGATACACGTACGATGAATCTATGATACTTTGGGTAAAACTACTTGCATAGCGTATTTAAGCAAATTAAACAAAGCAGTGTTACACTCGTCAAACGGGTCATTTATTATACACTCTTTCTGTGGGTTTTCATATATTTCTATGGGAGAATTAGAACTGCATTTAATCAAAAACGCATCTGAGAGACAGACGAAGTCTGAAAAGAAGTGATTTACAAGACTTAACATCGACTGCCACAATTCGTCATCCTAATCTCATTTTGTCCCAGTGATATACATCAATATCAAGACGTTCTTTGCAGCTGATAAAATTTTAAGAGACTAAGCTTATATTACGGATAACATGGAATCTTTCGACAGCTGATCAATCGTAAACACTAAGTCATGTTAGGCGTATCCTGATCGTGTATTAACTGCTCGTGTATACTCACTACCTATTACCTACCTACCTACCTACCTACCTACCTACCTACCTACCTACCTACACACACAGATACATACATACATACATACATACACACACACACACACACACATACATACATACATACATACATACATACATACATACATACATACATACATACATACATACATACATACATACATACATACATACATACACAGAGATGTAATTGCCATCATTGCCTACTTAACTCACCCAGGAATACACATATTTTTAGATTATAGCAATTTTAAAGAGTCAGTCTTCAATCAAAGTAAGTGTTCCATTAAATTTTATTATTCAAAAACTAATACAGTACTTTATTTTATCACTCACAGAACAACGTAAGTTATGATGCATTCTATTTCTCTTGCAAGGTCTGAACGACCTTGCAGTGTTGTTCACGTTGATGGTGCGAACTCCCTGACCCCTAAATATCAATCGATTACATTCTTTAAAAAATCCTACCCTACAAGATACTGAGATACGAACAAACTTATTGTTTATGTATGTTGACTTTGAAGGTCAGACATAAAAACTTCTGCCCATCAAAATAGAGCATTTAATTTAATTTCATTCAGTAAGGATTTATGAGTGCGCACGCAGTTTTGTAGGCTGCCTGGATCAGTGGGAGTGTGGATGTATTGGATGACATCCCTAACATGTATGTGTGCATTCACTCGCGCGGACATCCAAGGGATATTTATCCATGTATCTATAATATTATTTGGCTTGTGTGTGTTTGTCCATTTGTCTACGACTAATACCTTATTTAAATTAAACCGGAATGGATCTTTCAATGTGTCCCATCGTAGAGTTCTTGTCATATTTGCTCAAGTTGTTTCTGTGTCTGCTGAAGCGCGTCAAACCCAGCGTCTCTTCACTAGCCTCTGTGTAAAATATGTGACCAAACTCTAAAATTAGTCTCGTCAATCGCGGCGGCATGAAAAAGGGTCGGGTAAAGGGTAGCGTTGCACACCTAGTTTAATTACCTCCAGGCAATTTACTCACTTAATTTAATTAGCTTCGCTAATCGAAATTCCTTGTCTCGGTAGTGTTAATGATTGCTTGCGCTTGTAGTCCCCCCGAGTTCGAATGTTATCAGGAAATGCGGTGGGTGTTAATACATATGTAAGTATAAGGCGTTTTGCTTGCAATACCAGGGGAATATAAAATAAATGTTGAACCTTAACATAATTCATATTCAAATGCTCTTGTCCACTGTTTCTGTAGAAAAATATGTCCGCCGCGCAAAAGTAGACGAGGAAAGAGGGCTTTGTCATACGTTGCATTTCCTGACTCACGTTTCGGTGTGAGAGTATCCATGGCAACGGTCACAAACTTCGAACGGCGCTAAATTGCATATCGAGGTATCAGTTTTCGCTACGTGTGTTTTTAAAGTTTTACAGCACGCAAGCAAAATTTAAGTAGTAAGCCGTATCGTCTAAATTCCATCTCCCACTGTCACGAGTTTTCCATTGGTTTGAGAGAATTCGGCGATTCTCAATTCCCTTTGAAATCAAATGATGCCTAGACAGGTATGTTCCTGCGCGATCACACTCTCAAATGTCTATAATCTCCTTTTGAGGAGCAGGGTGACGGAAAAGAACTCGAGGCCAACAGACCAAGAAACGTATGCATAGACCGATACCGGGTAAATTGATCAGTGTACACTGTGGGCATAATAGTTATGGTTAGTACGCGCCTCGAAAGTGAAAGACTTAAAATTTTCCTGAAACTTTTCTCAATGAAAATTTCGACAATACTCTTCCAAAACTTAATCAGGGGGTCACCGTGCAAAGTTTGGAACTAGAGAAACAAATTGCCTTAAATTTATGGGTATTTGAAATTCAAAATGGCCGCTTACTCAAAGAGCTTCAAAATGAGCTCCCACAAGAGGTAGTTCAAAAAAGAATAACAAAAATTCGAGAGTCCGAGTGTCTGTCTCCGAGGCGTATTCTACCTTAATCGTATGTAACTCTGCATGGCATATCTGCTGCTCGGTCTCTTGGAAGCTGGACCACTCGTTCATTACATGCATAGAAATGGTTGATATAGTGAGGAGAGCGTTGTTGCTCTGGGATTAAATTCGTTTATCATCGAGTTTGACGAATATCATGAAAAGTCGTGCACTGTCCCGTTTTTGTCTGCATTGGTAAGGTTACTATTTCCCTGCCTACGTTGCCAATCCAAATCTGGCTTTAGAAACACGTTTTCCTCCTCGATTTGGAAAAACGCGGTTCCATCGGAAAGTGAAAGGGAAAGCAATAAAGCAGTCTCAGTTGGTCCAATAAAACCAACTCACGCTAAGAAGAGGATCGCAGCAGCAGGTGTGAGATTTGCCTTTGGGGTCCTTAATTCCTTTATCACGTCTTGTATTAAATGAAGTAGGGAAAAAGCTATCCTGTCGACGAACCGATGGGATTATTGCGGTTTTATCATCCTTATCTGTCAGCACCGCCCGGCCTGTTTCCATGACAGCGGACTCTCAGAACAAATACAGACTCGCGTCTTTATCTGATCTGTTTTATCCAAAGTAAATGATTCTATCTCCGGCGTCTTCCGATGGCATCGGACAAGTATATAGATGTAACTCTCCTCTGCGAAAGCATGTAAGATCTTCTGAATTTAGAACGAATCTGTTTTATTGGGATATGTTTTTTCAAGAATAGTTACATTATTAAACAACATCCATATCATATTTGATGATATGATATATTAACTTTACATTATTATATGTTATTTTTATATTTCGTCAACTACCGATTACAACACTTTAGGTGATACTGGCGAATGGTTCAAGTTGCTAAGCAACTGTGGTTACTGGTTAGGGAGAAATTGCAATATCCTCGGGAGCGTGTTTTTTTCTTCATGTTCTTGTTTGTGAGTGAACACATGACGGTGTAACCAAGGACGTAAAACCGCGTGGCTGCTGGCTACATACTGCGTGACGTCATAATAAATTATTTATTCATGATTTTTGACAAATTATTCCGCATATTAAGGTTTTTGTTAGTAAAAAGAACACAAGAAATTATACGAGTACTACAACAGATACCACTGCATATCTCAGAGTACCATGAATGTTAAGAGCCGTCAAAGTAAAACAAAGTTCATCGCAAATATTCCCTTTGTAATTGCGTTCAACTTTTCTGTCAAAACTGAAACTGGAGAGTAATTGCAAAGCCCTGCTAACGGGTGTTACAAGATGGTGTCTTAAAGGCAGTCTATAAAATTCACCGTCAACTGAATCACTATTAGTCGATGTTTATGGGTTTTATAGTATGTGGATAACATCGGTACCCAAAAGTGCGACAATAGAGGGGGCAAATTTCACCAGCAAGAGAGCAATTTTCGAAGTTGGACGTTGCAAGCTCAGCGTTCGCTCACTCTTTGAAACTTTCTCTATCGTATCAAGGAATAATGTGCCTCTAGGGCAGTTTTCCTGACTCTGAAGATTTCACGATATCGATCTGGTCGGTTAGTTGTACGGACTAACTTTAAAATCTGTCAAGCAAGGGAACTTTTCCATCGTCTTGTTCACTTGAAAGTTTCCCTATTGTGTTGATAAGGGATTACATAAATAGCGGCCATTTTGAGTTTCAAATGTCACTTAATTTCAGGTATTCTGTGTTTCTCTAATCACAAACTGAGCAAGAAGACCCCGATTTTCATTCTCGATTATGAAAGAGAATGACGAAACTTTTGGCAAATTTAAAAACTTTATTTTCTGAGACACCTCGGCCTATCACCGAATAAACAGAGTGGCCATTTGCCGATTAACCGCAGAGCAACATTCACATTTATAAGCCGTTTATCTACTATGAAATTCGACATTTGAAACTTGTCCCAAATTTCCTCATTATGCCTTCTGTAGCGACAGGAAAATTCATAAGAGGTGTTCCTGATGCTATAGGTCTAAGAAGTCAATTTCATTTCTTTTGAGGAGCATTCATTATCTGTACAACAGTCTAAAGTTGAATAGTTTGGATATCGTGACCAAAATTGTATGTGCTGTCTTTTGTTCCCATCTCCGCCATATTGCCTTCTTAGTTTGTGATCTTTTACCCATGGGCTCGGGGTGTTTGTAGTCAGTAACCCATCAAATACACATTTTTTTCTCTGAGCACAACCATTTGCGATCTGTTCAGATCTAATAATGCCATATTTCCTGAATGCCGAAAATATTAACTTCCCATTCTCCGGACAGAGAGTCATGACTACTCGCGTCGCGTTGTGTTGACAACTGATATTTTGTGCACAACACATGGAGCGCGATACAGCCGGTCTCCATGACAACGGCAACGCCGTAAAGCTCTCGTTTCGCAGTCGCTGCTGGCAACCCATTCAAGCCCGAGAAGAGTTAATAATTCGGTAACAAAGTTAAAGTTCAATTTATCGAGTTGCGAGAGCCTTTGCTTCTTCCCGATGCTATCCTTGAGCTACGTCATCGACTAGTTTCACGTAGTTTATCCGACTTTACAGAGTGTTAATTCTACTCCATCTAAACCGGTATCGGTTAAACCCTAAATCACCGAGGGGCTAGTTTTCATTCTTCGTCTACTTTATGGTCAGTATTTATCAAATCTAATTTGAAATTCTGCCGGGGGCCTGTAAGACAATTACATCCGAACAACAGTGACAGTGTGAAATAACAGTTTTACCTTCCATATTGAGACGTGCAACAGATTACCTCCGAGCAAGCCGTATCTTGTTTGTGTAAAACTGTACACGTTAAACATAACCTGACACCCTTTATAAATCCGGGTTATGTCCATAGAGAGGATATTACGATTGACCAATCAGCGAACCTGCCGCCGCCAACGTCTGAATAATTAACCCTGCAATCCTTGGCTCGCAGATTGTAATGAGTTCGGAACTTTCGGCCAGATTTCACCCTTTATTTTTAGCACGAGGTAGTTTTTAGATGTAGACGTTATGCACAATGTTCAGTACGGTCGAGATGGCGACTGACACTGGTGGTTATTATATCGAATATTACTTCTTTGGATGGTTTTCCTGGCTAGGTACCGCTCCTAGAAATCAGGATTTGACCCTTGTAAATTTACAGCAAGTTATTTGTCGCCAAATATCGCCTATTTTTGGTCAAATTTAATTTAACCTTTCCATCTGTAGCATGGAGAATGTTTCAAGCTTTGCAACGATGGGTCAACTGTTCTTGTCAATGATCGGAGCACGATGGAGCACGATTTTTTCTATCACCATGCATTTCCCGGTACGATTGACCCTTCGCTCAGAAAAACGCGCGCAGAATCAATCGCCGAGAAGTTAACCAGAAGCTGGTAAAGAGTACGAAAAACGTCCAATAACTCTTTGTCGAACATGGTCTAGGGTAAAGAAACTCAGAAAACTATTCCTGAAGAAATCCTTACAATTTTTAACACGGTAGAACGTCGCAAATTGACTCGACACCTCCGGGTAGCCAACATTCTCACTCGATCGGTCACGGTGGATCTGTCAGGTCATATCGCGATCTCAGCATAACATTTCAAAGGAAACCACTTAACCTTTAACCTCATTACATATACTGTATGTGATTGGTTCTTGCCTTAACCTCATTACATATACGGTACGCCATTGGCTTTTCCCTACTATCCTCTATATGGACATAACCCGGCACCCTTTATAAATACACTTTAGCCGCACAATTTAATCATGTTCTATTTTGAGACGTGATGATGTAAACGGTGGCTTTATTACGTTAGAAGGGGGGCTGGCTGTATTTCATACGTGGTTCATATCAGAGTTGACCTTTGAGTGAGGCACTCCAAATTCCTGATGCATGCGTTTTCGAGTAGCGTTGCACCGAAATATCAGTGCTAGAGGGCGTATCTCGGTGCCCAGATGGTGGCGGTGATTGGTGCCATCGGCAAAAAAAGTGAAAAACGCGATGACGAAGCCTCCATATAAAACACAGACAGACGCACAACAGGAATTGTCGCCACTTCCAAATCATATCGTAAAGGACGCGAAGTTTAACTGCCCCAATAATTTTCCTGTCCAATTTTCTTCCGAAAGACAAATTTCCTTTGCTTTCATCATCAACTTTATTGTCATCGTCTCACCATCAATGGTATAATGAAGTGGTATAACCAGTGGCAAACAACAACTGAAGATCTAATTTTGTTCAGTCCATAATAAAACATTGTGTGTACGTTTGTTTTCAATAAGGAGACATTCTTTGTATCCCTTCAGGATGTGATGGATCACGCCCGGGTTTTCATTTTGATTTCCTTCGGGGAATTTTGTATTTCTTTTGTGTTCACCATGATGGAAGTGAACACATTCAAATAGTTATTCCGAGAAGTAGCATGGTGGCTTCATGCACGGTTTATCTAAACCCGGCCAAGTTTGAACAGGGCAAACCCGCGCATATTTAACATTCTCCGAAGCCACGTTGGATCGTGTCGCAAAACAGACTGATGTGAGCAATAGCAGTGGATCCGGTTGTCTCTATGGATCCAGGAAAGCGTAAATTTTATTTTCACGGTCACGGACTCAAACGAGAATGATAACATTGGCATATTTATGTGCATATCACAAACTTGAAGTGTAGCGTAAATGTGACGTACTGAGAGAGAACAGCGAAACGTCGAAATGAGTTAAGGTAGTATGAGCCTCGAAAGTGAAAGACTTAAACTTTTGCTCAAACTTTCCTTAAGGAATCTTTCAACCATTCACTTTCAAAACCAAGAATAAAAATCGGGAGTCACCGTGCAAATATTGGTACTAGAGAAACAAATAACTCAAGATTTAATGATATTTGAAATTCAAAACCGGCCGCCATCCCTGTTTTAACTCTATGGAGAAAAATAAAATTTTCGAATTTCGAAAAGTTAAGCCAGTGAAAAGTTTTCTTACACCAGGAGCTTTAAAATGAACCCCCACAAGTGGCATATTAGAAAAGAATTGTTAAAGTTTGAGAGTTCGAATATCTGTCCCCAAGGCGTGTTCTGCCTTCATAACTTCCTATCAGATGTTTGTTCAGACGAGAGTGCTCCGCTTACATCACCTACCCTTAAACTGCCAAATGCAGACATTTTATTCAATATTTTTCAAAACTTGACGCCCTTTCCATACCCAGTTAAGTCAAGCCTTGCATCTTCGGCAAGAGTGTCTAGACCTCCTCCGTCACGCACTCGAAGATACTACACATTACACTTGTAAAGTACATGTACATCGGCGCGGCACTTCTATGGAATGCCGAACAAAAGACTAGACGTTCTCACTGACAGCACTTCAACAAACAGACCATGTTATTAGATTAGTCGGAAAGTAGCAATGGTTACTCGTTCTTGAAAATTGTTTGGGTGAAGAGACTGTTTGCAACCACTCAATTTGTTAGTGAAACACTTCAGTGTTTTATCGCAGACAGCCGGCAAGAATAGGAATTTTACCGGTGCAAGGCCGTGTGTCTTTCTGCGTGCGGCCTGCAATGTGTCCAGTCACCTGTTCGCGACTTTTCTCAAAAGACGCATGGAAATGGCGGGAAATGCAATGTTTTAAATGTCGCGTACCGTTTACAAAAATAAGATGACTGATTCTGTAAATCAGTCAGATCATGCGCTTGTGGCGAGCGTTTTACCCACAGTCGTCGGTATTAGGCTTGAATATGGGGGAAGCCAAACGAAAATACCTTGGGAAGGGCAAACGATTTGTACCTGAGCTGCTTGCGACCAGTGATTATATTCCATTTAAGGCAATACGCGTCTCGAAAGTGAAAGGCCTAAACGTTTGCTCAAACCTTCTCCAATGAAACTTACAACTATTCTCTATCATTACAAAATCGAGAATAAAAATTAGGGGTCACCCTGCAAAGTTCGGTTACTAGAGAAACATCTCACAAAATACCGATATCTGAAATACAAAATGGCGGCCACCATGCCTGTGTTAACTCTATGGGGGCAAAATAGAACTTTCCTTTTTCGTCAGACTAGGACGGTGGAAATTTTTCTCACTCCAACAGGTTTAAAATGAGCCCCATAAGTGGTAGACCGGAAAGGAATTGTAAAAAAATCGAGAGTCCGAATATCTGTCTCCTAACTGAATTTTACCTCACTAAGAGTGAACGTGATCTTGACATTGCTAATTCTAAATTGTTAATATGTAACAGGTCTGACCTGAGAGCGAGCGCAGCGTAGGGTTATTGATGTCATAGATGTTTTCAGGCGATAGCATGCTAATTTCTGTGTTTGGTGCATATGCATATTTTGGACATTGAGGTTGAATTGCTGTCAATTGTTGTCTAGAATAACATTTATAGATTATTATAGCAATTTAAGTAGGAAATGCCAAGTTCACACACGAAAATTATTTAAAACTGGTAAATTACATGATTCCGATCAGTTTATTGTAACAGGGGTGGGAACAGAGGCAGTCTAATGTAAAACACGTACTTGACATTCCCGTCGGTAGCTCTCAAGCACACGATTTTTAATTCTCGTGTGAGTTGACGGTTCGTTCTCGCGAGAGTTGGCTTGTTTCAAAATGGCGGCGCCTTGTGATGACCGGACCAGGCTTTCAAAAGTGATCGAAAATAGTCATTTTTAACCAAATTTCACACTTTCTTTGGAATACAGAGATTCTTTTGTCGGAAATACACATTGTCGAGTAGGATTTGTGATAGATGATATCTTTTTTTTTTTTTTTTATTTTTAGTTTTTTATTAAGCTTTTCCATTATGCTGACACAATACAAAGACACAAGACAAGAGACAAAAACAAGAAAGACACACAATAGTGGCATACAGAAAAAATGAGCGCTTTGGAGAAGAAAAAAAAATTACACGTCTTTCAGTAATGACCATTTTCTGTTGTGGATTTCTATTTTGCCATTATGCTTTGCAATATATTCCTCAACATTCCGTGTTTGTTTATCATTGCTCTAAATCCTGGAAATATCGGTAAACACTTCTGCATTTTGCACTTGTACAGATATTGTTTCCCAATTATCAAAAGATGGTTTAAGATGCTCGGAAAATCCACGGAACCAAGAATTACATGTTGTAGAGTTGGAAACTCTGAACTACTTACAAATTCTTTATACGATTTGTGAAAAGTATCCCACAGTTCTCTTGCGTAAATGCAAGAATAAAACAAATGATTTCTTGTTTCAACTTCCCTACGACAAAAACTACAAAATGGATCAGTGACATTCAGAGCTTTCATTTTAAAGAGATCGTTATTTGTGTAGAGAATACGATGTAATAACTTAAATTGAAAGCTTCTGGCTTTAGTGTTCAATTGTACACTTAAATGGAAGTAAATATAACTTTGAAAGTTCATCAACGGAAATATTAAAATCTCTTAAAATATAAGCAGAACTAGTTGGAAGGGCAGTATTCCTACCCCTTAAGCTGTTGTTAATTAGTTTTACTGGCTTCAAGAGTATTAATAAATTTGTCTACTATGTATACAGAGAAATCATAACATAACACATTTGGAGTAGTCAATGATAAAGATAAAGATGGTGGCGTTATCCTTAGGTCAGGTGGGAGTGCATCCCAAATACAGATTAGCTTAAAAGCTTGGGTGGCAGAAAGATCAAACATTTCTCTCAGGTCATTAGCTCCTCTAAATCTTCCCCTCTCTAATAAATCAGTTACATAACAAATCCCTTTCTCAAAGATATCTTGACAATACACAGATTTCCCATAATAACAATATTTTTGTTATTCCAAATGATACAATTCATAGCAGTATTCTGAGTATTGATACTCTTAAAGTCTATCCAGGAGTCGAGTGCTTCACAGTAGAACTCACCAAGGTGAACAGGGAGCAAGTTAATATTATAATTGCAGTTAAATACAAATTTACCACCCACTGGTTGCAACCGTTTAATAAAAAATTGCTTCCATGGGTGTTTAACAGAAGGGTCCAGAAAACGTTTAATCCATGATACACAAAATGACTTAAGAAACAAACACATCTGGGGCACGCAGGCCACCATACTTAATATCTGACATCATTACTTTCCTTGCAATTCTATCTTTCCCTTTCCAGATAAACGAAAAAATTTTACTATTAACCTCATTCAAAATCTTCTTCGGAACACTTGTCATACGCATAAGGTAGACAATCTTAGATACCGCTAGACTCTTAACCACCTGGATTTTACCCAAAATGGTAAGATCACGTTGACGCCAGAAGTTAAGAGTCAATTCTAAGTTTTCTAGAGGTTTAGCATAATTAAGTTGAGTAGCCCATTCTTTATCGTAAGAAATAAAAACTCCAACAATTTTGATCGGCTCATTAGGCCATTTGATTCCGAATAATTTATGTTTCCTTTTCTTCCATTTCCCAAGCCAGATAGCCTCTGTTTTTTCTAAATTTATGTGAAGACCAGATACATTAGAGAAAAGTTCTATTACAAAAAGAAGAGTTACTGACTCTTCATCTGCTAAAGTACAGGTTAAATCATCTGCGAAAGCAATTTCCTTTACTTCATCTCCCCCCGTATGGAAACCATGGATACCAGGATTCTTTCGAATCGCAATTAAAAGTGTTTCAAGGGCTAAAATAAATAAAGCAGGTGAAAGTGGGTCTCCCTGGCGAACTCCACGTTCGATGCTAAAATAACCAGTGGTGTAACCATAATTAATAACTGTACTCTCAATATCCTGATAGTATGTCTTGATCCAACTAATAAATGACGGACCAAAGTTAAAGGCTTCAAGACACTTGTAAAGAAATGGCCACTCCAAGGAATCCAATGCTTTCTGAAAGTCCACTGCCAAAATAATCCCCGTCAAGTCATGCTCCTCAGTATAAGTCATGATTTCCTCAATTAAGCGAATACAATCTGAGATATCCCTCCCCTTGACAAATGCAGATTGAGTACAATGAATTATACCTGGGAGAATTTTTTCCAGACGCTTGGCGAGGCACCTAGAACCAATCTTTGCATCAACATTAATCAAAGAAACTGGCCGCCAATTTTTTATGAACTGCTTATCTTTACCTTTTTTTCAATTAAAGTAATTATACTTTGGCGTTGTGAAGTTGAAAGTTTACCACACTCGTGACCAAAATTTAGAGAGTTAACAACAAAAGGACCAATTTTATGCCAGAAAGCAAGATAAAAGTCAACTGTAAGGCCATCGTTACCAGGAGTTTTCCCCTTTGACATGCCACATAGGGCTTCATAGGCTTCATTCATTGTGATACGACCTTCACACAAAAGTTTCTCGTCCATAGATAACCTTGGAATATCATCGTTAATGAAATCTTTAAAACCACTGTCGTCACTATTACCAGGGTGAGTGGACTTGTATAAATTACAATAAAAAGACTTTAATTCTGACAAAATCTTTCTGTGGTCTTGAATAACATTTCCCTGAGAACCAATTATCCTTTGAAGATGGGACCTATTACGATTCCTTTTCTCCATACCTAGAAAAACTTGGTGCTCTTTTCACCCTTTTCAACCCACTGAGCACGGGAGCGAACTATAACACCTTGAGCGATGTAGTCATAAAGTTGATCAAGCTGTGTACTTATCTGACTTCGCTATCCAAATTTGAAGGGCTAGGGTCCAGGCTACAAAGTCTATCAATTTCTGAAAAATTCTTCTCTAATTCATTAATTTTGGCCCTGCGCTCCTTTGACTTTTCTTTACTATATTTAATGGTGAAATGCCTAATGTGATACTTTAAAATATCCCAGAAGAGACTTTTATTATTAATGAGGATGTACTCAAGACTCCATTCATCAAGTAAATCTTGCAACTGATTAATATAGACTGGGTCATCTAAAAGACTGTTATTAAACTTCCAAAACGATGGCCCAAATTGAGCTTTACCCAAAATAAGTGTAAGAGTCACAGCTGAGTGATCACTGAATGTAACAGGTAAATATCAGTGGAATCCACAATAGTCTGAGAACAATCTGAAATTAAAAAATAATCTAAACGGCTAAAGATAGTGGTAGTCCCACCTCTCCACCAAGTAAAACGATGCACATCCGGTTGCCGGAGACGCCAAATGTCCACAAGATCATGCTCTTCGAGCAATTTAGTAAATACTACCTTTGACCCTTCCCAGGTATTGGGGTTACCTCCCTGGCGATCTATATCATTATTAGGTGATAGATGATATCTTTAATTTCACGCAATCCGTGTAAAAGTGTTCAAATGACCGCCTCCATGGATTAGTGCTCTCTTTTCAAACTCGTAGGTATATAGAGATTCCATTCTAATTTTCGTGTACACGCGTTCGGCCGCTCTCGCTGCGCTCGCTATAAATTTGCAGTTTTTACGAAAACATGTCATTATATTTTTGGTTTCTAAATTATATTTACAATACAGGGATAGCCACAAAATGTAGCCAAATCATGGACAGTCGTTTATACTGGACTCCCGTGGGGTACCTTCAATATGCCACGCATGAAGCACAAAATGTGTAAATGAAAGTATTTTGTGAATAACTGTAGTATTATACAACTTTCTGTCTCTGAACGTGAAATGCAAAGATCATATGTATTCGTGAACATGACATTTGAAAACTTTGTATCATGTCGCATCCTGTAACTCACAATGACCGGGGATCACTGATGAGAAGGGTACTGACCTATATGGTTATATACATACACACCGCTGGTTCCCCGCCCTCTCAGTTACGCCTCACGTAGACTTTTGAACGAGGAAATGTTGATATAAAGTCTACTTTTGACACCTGGTTTTGAATCTTACACAACTTTTGTCCCTAAATAAACATTTTAACTTATCATTATGAAAAGTTTTGACGCAAGTATGTTGCCAACTATGTAGACTGTTGACATCTCCCCACTTTAGCGGAAAACTGTAACTACATAGAGTTTGTAGTTTGAACTGTTAGGGGCTTACAACTGTATGCAATACGGGACTGAATCCCTCCCCCGACGAT
Source organism: Ptychodera flava (assembly GCF_041260155.1). Taxonomy (NCBI): domain Eukaryota; kingdom Metazoa; phylum Hemichordata; class Enteropneusta; family Ptychoderidae; genus Ptychodera; species Ptychodera flava. The sequence goes on along the minus strand of NC_091946.1, from coordinate 23,825,116 downwards.
AAAACAGCTCGCCGTGCCATCAGAAGTTGTGAAAGCTTGTTAAAACCCGGATTATTTCAATAAGGAAGACGCTATAGCTGTAGCCTTAAAGTACAGTATTTTTTTCGTGGTTGGAAATCATGTGTCTGAGATTTCTATGATTTCAGAGCTCCTTTGACGAAGTAATCGTGTTCGGAGAGAAAACATGTGTAGCCGTTGAGGTTGAGATTACACGCGCTGATATTCGGCGCTTGTCTGATACAGCGGATGTGTTTTGGTCCCAGAGGAAATTTTATCGACTCTTTCACCAGACACTATCTCGAATTAGATGCTGTATTTCTATTTTGAAACGGATGATACGACCAATTTTTTTTTTTGCTAAATCGAAAGGGTAAGATCTGGCGTCACGGTGCACGACACTGAGCGTGATTCTTTCCGTATCACAAAATAATAAATGCTTTTTTTGCAAGAATTCCTATAATTTGCAAATTTTTGATTTTTTCCAAGAAAGACCCCTTGGGTGTAATGTATGACGCACGTAACCTTTTCATCAGTTTGAGGGCCATGTTAAAAATAGCCAACTTCACAAATGTGTTCAGTCTGCACCTAAGAAAAACTTATCTGATTTCGCAATACACGTCAAAGATTTTGATCCCGGAAATATTGGTTCATGGTTTCAAGGTAGTAAGCGCGTTGAAAAGAACTATTGCTAAAAGTTTCCCAGGGCAGATATCAAGCCATTCTCTTTCAAAGTCAATAATAAAAGTCAGGGGGTCATCTTGCAACTTAGGCATTAGGGAAAAACAAATCTCTGACATTTACTGATATTTCAAATTTCAAAATGGTTGTTATCCTTATATTATTGACCCTTTAGATAGAAATGAAATTTTCGATTTCCAAAATTACAACAGAGCGAAAACTGTAATCACTCCACGAGCTTCAAAAGAATTGGGAAAAATGAGTTTCAGATTAAGCGCTTTATATAAAATTCTTTGTTTCAGATTAAGTGCTTTAAATAAAATTCTTCCGCGAGCTGGTAGGTTTTCAGAGAAAATTGAGAAAACAAACACAATATTAACGCTATTACAAATAAAAATATTATTTTCCAAAGGAAACCAAATAAAAATTGAGCTTTTGTTAATTCACTTCTGTGTTTGTATTTTTTCCTTGACTGGTTGGTTGGTAGGTTTTTCAAAAATCCAAGAACGGCAAACAAAGAATTTTCCTTAAATGGCCTTATAGTGTCTCTGAGATATATTCAATCTTAAAAGTGGGCGACAAATTTCATTAAGTGATCGATACTATGTACACGTTTTCACAACATTGAGCAACTTAGGAGCCCAAGAAATACGCGTGCCACTCAGTGGGAATGACCGATTCTTGGATTGTCACGTATTCTAGGTCAACTCACACTCAAATTTATAAATAGAGAAATCCGACTTCTGGTGTCTTTACAATGTGGGCAATCTGACAATTTCATCGGAAATGGAACTTAAAATTAAGTCGAGAGGATAGGACACACTAGACGGGGGATAATACGTATGCATTATAAGCTCACAAGCTGCGCGTGCGTCCAGCCCTGAAAACTTCCGCGACTATGCTAAATACCGTCTTGATGGCATAGCCGCGAGCGCTCGCATGTCTCGATTCCTGTCTTTAACTCGCCTTCTCGGTAAATAATACCGTATTATTAGCGCCTCTACACGTGCCGTCGGCGAGCGCCGGTTTACGCGGCTTCATTTCGATCACCAGGAAGCCCCTATAATGCCTCGCAGATGACAAGGTCGCGGATATGGAGAGAGACTAGAATGAGGGTTGGAAATCAATGGCGTGCCTAGGGGTTGTACAGGCGAACATCGGTAATATAGCACGTAGGCACTCTTGAATTATAATTCCTGCCAGTGTTCATTCATTGGACGAGGGGATATGAAATAATGAAAAAATTACATAAAAATTCATAAATTGGTAAAATGTTGCAATAAAATTTTTGGCGGGAAAAATTACAGCGCTCAAAGGGTTAATATTTATATTTGCTATTTAGAATAAAAGAAAATACAGCCACTGCTTTGATCTCACGCGTCGAAACTTGGTGAAATAAAGCTGGTCTTGGAGTCACTCCAAGCCAGTAATGCTAACTTCTGATTAATTTTTTGCCATTTTTGTTTTGAATGTCAACCGTAACTCCTTGTATTACTCCCCAGAGCATGTCGACATACACAGTGTTCACCTTGTCAACTCCGTCAGCCCGTACGTGTGTAAACTGCATTGTTATTGTTGACAAGTGACTTCTGGTCCGGACTAGAATTCAATTGATCAAATGTAAACAATAACAATGCATTTTACACATATAGACGCTAAGTTGACAAGCTAAATAGTGTGTGTTTCAACATATTTGGGGGAGTAGAATAAGAATTTGCAATTGATATAAAAAATAAAAATGATGAAAAAATCATCAAAAGTTAGCATTACTGGCCCTTTAATTTACTAGCATCGAATGACATCATGACGGATGCAACATTTCGAAAACAGTATTTTAAAATATGTACAGGTGGGTGAAGTGAAATAACAGAAATCGAAACACTTGATGAATTAAGAATGAACGGCAGTCATCTCACACACGCATGCGCGATGGAATTCGCATTTATGCATATTCTAGCCGAGGAAAAGTATAGCTATCAGAACCCCGTCCCTTCCTCACATAATCATTTTCCTTAGAACACACATGAATTTGACTGTTCGAATTTGACTTTCCGTTCGGTCTGCCTAGCAGTGTATGACCATCTACAAGTCTGTAATCTATACTTTATACTGTTTATGATCATTCCCCAAGCCATGCCGCCTCCCCCAACGATCACCTCGACAGACCCTAATTTCCCATGATTCACCTCATCTTCCCCATTCCTAGACAATTCATTTTTCAATTTCGCCGGCGCAATAGACATCACAATACATTTCACAATGAGTTGTTATTATTATAAACAGAATACATGATAAATAATTGATCATTATATTTAGATATTTAGACGGGCAATCACTCAACCGCTTGAGTGTGGTCAGTCAAGTGACAGACGTTCCTCGATGTTTTCGAGACAAATGCATGGTGTTTACTGTAGAACTACATCATTATCACCAACCGGGGGTGTGGGAGAGAAAAAATAATTACCCAAATGGCTAATTATTTTGAAGCTACTATAAAAGTCCCACAAGAAAATATTTCCCTATCTTTCAAAATGGATTCCATATCATTTGAATACAGTTTTCAGTGTATTGCAGTAAATAAAAGTTACTCTGGATGTGGGCTACCAGAGAAAAGCAAATGAAGGAAGAGTATGGATGACACAGTGAACGAGATATTATTCTGGTCAACTGCAGTGTAAATCTCTTTCCGTCATTTAAAGGTTTATTCGCTAATAATGAATGAAGTAAAGAAAATTTGAATTCAATATTTAGACAGTATCTGTTTTGCCTACGTCCAAACGCAATTTTGATGCAAAGGGCCTCTGATGAGACGTGCCTAGTAAGGTTCATTGAGCGAGTCTCGCGAAGGTGTCTTACATGACCAGCAGCAAATGTGTGAAAATATAAAGTTACAAAAGGGGATTTTGGCGAGAAACAGATTTCTACGTTTTAGCTTTGCGATAGGTCAAGGGACTTCAACATTAACGTCAATCGCCATGATGTTTGTGACGTATTTGAATGTATGCTATTAATATAATTTAATATAATTTAATACCCCTGTAGGCAGTTTTGTGAAATGTGAAAGACTTAAAGAAGATCGCCAATCTCGCGCATGAACTTTCTTTGCCAGACTGTACGTTGCCTTTGACACAATGCCGCGAGGGACTATTCACCGAGTTCCTTCTGATTCATAAAGGTCAAATAATAGGACTTGAACTGTTGTGCGCACGTACTAGTATTTTCCAAAACATGAACTTGAAAATGCATACTTGGTTATATTTACTAGAATACTGAACAAGACATGAATTGTAATATGGACAAATAATGGCTTTTATAATAGTGGCATGGAATTCTCCATTTCATTGATTTTCTTTGTCTTATATGGACAGAGTCTAGACTGAAGCGAATGCGAAATTGTAAAAAGTCAATTAAACAATTAATGAGACGAAATTAACTGTTCCGAGAAGGCTTATATAGGTTTATTAAGCGATGTTTTCTGCAATATTTACGCAAGCAAACTTCTGAATAATGTAAACTTGGGTTTACTATGACGTTACTGGACGCGTCTGTAGACGAAAATATCGAATATTGCAGATAATTAGCTTCTTGAAGTTGATTCAGCACCGGATTTTAAGAAAGGTTGCGAGGAACGTCGATTTTTTTATCTACAGATTGCATTAACAATAAGAGTAGGGCTGATGTGCAGCGTCTCGGAAGCTGTTATCCTATTGGGTGGCTGAATCTTACCATTAGAATAGAATAATACAAATAAACGCCCTAAGTTGCTGAATCTTGCCATTAGAATAGAATAATACAAATAGACGCCCTAAGTTACTGAATCTTACCATTAGGCCAGAGGAAAAAAAATCTTGTTCATCGGATTTTTTGGACCAAGTTCCAGGAGCGGCGAGCGAATTTTTTTTTATTTTTTTTTTAGGCCGAAGGTAAACGCGGTTCTCTGGCATTTTTGCACAGATGCAGACAAGGCAAGATAATTGTTTCCCTTTTTACCAGAAATATCTCAGACAAGAAACACTGATACTGGTAACTGAATTCAATACTATATTTCCCAACAATAACATAGTGTTTGCACAACATATTCTGAGTATTTCAACATTCTCTCAGAATAAAACTGAAATGTACAGCAAATCACTGAAATCCAACAATTCAGTATTGTCCTTTAATATTGTCCTGGTGGGACCTAGCATCTGAGTTTTTTCGATTTTACTTTGGCCCCATGTTTTGGCCTCTTTACCACTGTCTCTACACATTTTACACAATGGTCGAACAACACTGTACTGTGATCTGTGTGAAGTTATATAGTCATCATTCAGAAGGCTGTCTTGTACTCCACAATAGAAACAGCAAGCTTCAAATGATACTTTAACATCGACGCAACCATGTGTTTTGTCATTGCCGTAAATTTTTATACTTTCGATGCAATTTTCATTCAATCGGATGCACCGTCCATCTGCTGTCACGATCTTGTTGAACAAATCGCCGAACGTAATATCAGGACAAACACTGAAGAGCGTCTTTGGAACTAACTGTTGGCCATCACGTCGAATGTTGGCGATCAAATTAATACTCATGATGTGACATGTACTAACCTTTACAAAACGAGGAAATTTCTGGCCAAATCGACCCACTTTGCGCCGTGATTCGCCAAATTCAGACGTCACAACAACGTGTTGGCGGTCAACTATTAAAGTCCAAACACGTCGGAAGTTTGTAATGCGGAAGTAAGAATTTGCCGCGATCAAAAAAAAAATTCCAAATATGCCAAAGTAGAAGCGGCGATTCCGATGAACAATTTATTTTTTCTTCCTGGCCTTAGAATGGAATAATACAAATAGACGCCCTAAGTTGCTGAATCTTACCATTAGAATGGAATAATACAAATAGACGCCCTAAGTTGCTGAATCTTACCATTAGAATGGAATAATACAAATAGACTCCCTAAGTTGCTGTGAATAGTGATAATCGACCAATCAGCTCGCCACACATCAGCAGTAAGAGTACTCTGTAATTGATCTTAGACGTTACCCATTCAGATGTACTCATAAGGCGTCACTGAATTTCAGTTACGGTACCTTCAAACCTAGCTCACCCACCGAAATAAGCAATTCGGAGACTTATAAATATTGCAAATATCTTCACGTAACAAATATTTACCAGCTATGGTAAGTATTTTTCCCAAAACGAGGCTCAAAGTTGACAGCGTACGCTAACCTTTGCGCAAGTCTGATGACTACATTTCTTAACAAAAACACTAAATATACACAAGACACCAACTCCTGTTAAAGGGAAACAGTCGTCGGAACTGCGCCGGTGCGAGTTTCTTGTTTACAAACAATGTATTTCGTGCACGATATCTAGATGCACCTCATCACCATAGCTGTAACTTTAAATTATACAATCTAGATTATGACAGACATGTTTTAACTTTCATCAACCACCGTCGTACCTTGGATACAGTGTTTATTTACATTAGTCGCATGGGTCCCATACGACCTTTGAGCGCAGTTCCGACGACTGTATCCCTTTAAGTTCAGGGTACTAATACACCTATATCTGTAGGTAAAGTGAAGGGATAAAATAAATTTTATGGTAGAAATCAACAGTAAATCAGTTTTAACGGGGCGCCTGTTTTACACTGGCTGCCATGTTGGTTAGTGACTGTCGCTAACCTGGTACAAGTTATGATACCTTAGTTGTCTTTTGTCGAAGTCATCATGAAAACTAGACGAAAAGGGTGAAGATGCCATCCATCCCGTATTGATGGAAATCAACAATTTTACGAAAAATTGTCGATAAGTAACTCTCTCACAAACAATGCCTTGGTGGCCCTGTTTATTTCTCTGCCCTATTTTCAAAATTCAAAGTCTCTTTGCAGCCTAAAGGTTCAATACTTGCATGTACTACCTATAAGGAATATATTCAGTTCATTTGAATGAAAATATCAAGGAAGATAGAAAAGTCCGGAAGACGAGCTACCGTCATGCACTTTGAAAGATGTAGGCCATTACTGAGTTGCACATGGCCTAAATTTCTTGTTCATAAACAGCTATTTTACCCATAAGCCACTGGCGCAGTTGCGGCTAAGAGTCACGGTGGCTATACGAGCTTTGACCTTTTAGCGAAATCAAAGGTACTCTGCATGAAAATGTCAGACATTTTAGTGCGTAAGCAACAGCAGCAGTGACAGAGACCCTTGGTAATGACGACACGTGCAAGGTGGACTGGACTCGTCGCGTTTGGCCTTGACCCTCCTCCCCTAAACGAAATTTTGGAAGGGCGACATTCCGTTAACAAAAATTTTGATTTGAACGTCCATAAATTACTGGAATGGTTTGTTAGAGGCTACAACTGCGAACTGGTTTCTCACGACATCTGTTTGAAAACAAAATACGGACAATTATTGAGCATCGTACATCTACACGCCATAGCTGTTATATATGCGGATGATAATTGAAATACAGCAAAACCCCCTCCCCTTCAGTGCAAGGAGTTACGTTGGAGAAACACTATGCTGGAGGTAAAAAAACAAAAACAAAATGCACAATGCTTAGTTTTTATGGTGTGGGAATTATCTCAGGCGGTCGAGGTTGTTGGAGAATCACGGTGTTTCTAGCTTTGAAATATTTTCATTATGGCATACTAACCACAATGAACCTTTCATTACATTGTTTTTTGTGATGAGCCAGACGAAGGTCATTTGCTTCGCGAAAGTTACCTTTCTATACACTTTATCCGATATTAAAGCCCAGAAAGCTGTATCTTTTTGCATTTTACTTGCCGATCAATATTATCCAATCTTCAAAGAGATGTTTTGGATGCCCGTTATTAAGCCGTTAAGGTATTGTCTTTGAAAATGTCACCATTGCAATCCTTGGTGATGGATTCTGTCGATTAAATTAATGCACTTACGCTTGCATTTGCATCGTCCATATTTGAGTTGCAGCAGACTGCTCGAAAAATCATTTTATGGTAGAACGTGCCTCGGGGACAGATATTTGGACTCTCAAACTTTCACAGTTCTTTTCTGATCTACCACTTGTGGGGTTCATTTTAAAGCTCTTGTGTAAGAAAACTCTTCACCTGGCTTAATTTTTCGAAATTCGAAAATTTTATTTTTCTTCATAAAGTGAACACAGGGATGGCGGCCATTTTAAATTTTAAATAGCGGTAAATCTTGGGTTATTAATTTTGTTTCTCTAGTACCAAAATTTGCACTGTGACCCCTGATATTTATTCTTGATTTTGAAAGAGAATGGTTGAAAGATTCCTTGAGGAAAGTTTGAGCAAAAGTTTACGTTTTTCAATTTCGAGACGCATACTACCTCAATGTGTTACAATCTATATGTAAGTTGTGCGTTTGTCGCCAATGTTGGACAAACGTTCTGTGGTAGGCATTTTTACATACATTGCATTTGACATCAAACCATCTTATAGAAAAAAGTGCAAAAAAAATACAGCTAATGGATCTTTAACCTTTGCAAAAGAAATGTTGATACCATACAACACCTTGGCAATGCAATGCAGTTGCGCGGGACTCACATGTCGCGCATGCTGCAGTAACGACCCTGCCAATGATCGTTCGTAACCGATTGTCACTCTATTTCCATCCACACTTACTAAAAAGTAATAAAATATGGCCTCCCTATTTGGATGCACTTAGGAGAAACGGAACTACCACCTTCAATTAATGAAGAGGCAGTCTTTGTCCTTTTTTGTAGATATTTTATTACTTTTCCCGCCATTGCAAGAATAACCCGACCTAAATCTGTACATATGAAGTAATAATAACTTCGCCGTAAAAATAGATTCTCTTAAGAGCAGGGGACATTCAAAGGAAATGTACAAAAAAGCGCAATGTAACGTTTTATTGCGTTTGATTGGATTCGTTTGAATAAGCAGAGAACTAATTTGTCCGGGAACAAACGATCATATTATTAATTTACGAGGCACTGCAATTGGCTGAACAACAGCCGTCGTTTTGCGTGAAATTTCCCGCGCTGTTGTCAGTCTTTTCAACTACTACTCTACATCGTCATGTCCAAACTGACTCCTGAATCCGAGATCTGCACTGAAAAGGCGAGTCTCGATGTTGAAGACTGTCTGTGGAGAGCAAAAGAACATTTGAAGACCACGAACAAGTACCCCCCCCCCCCAACCCAGGACTCACCCTTAGGGAGCCGTCATTATTTACGGCCTGGAGCTTGGAGGAATCAGAGAGGGGTCACTCAAAAAATTGAAACCTGCAAGTGGGTGCTCAAAATTTGGAGAGGAAGAGGACGGGAAGGGGAGTTATAATTCTTTTTGGAAATGTACTGCAGCATTTAGAGCAGTTATGAAATGATACAAAATATTAGAAAAGAATTAAAAACACTATAGATTAAGAAATGGTACAATGTGATACACATGTTTACCGAGTATACTAACTATCATTACAAAATGAGTAATTTTTCATTATTTCCTGATGAAAAATTGGTATACTTGCCTGATCAACATGAGAAACAGCTACTTTATATTTTATAGGGTACTGATTGGAATGCCTAAAGAAAGCTAATTCCACAAAATATACAAAACGGTTGACTGCCTCGATAACAAACACGTCTGTCATTGCAAGAAACTAGTTTGTCACAGTCCAAAAATACCTGACCGATAGAGATTCCTTATATTTTACTCTTGTAAATGTTAATTATAAAGCAAATAAATATTTCAACAGAATAATTATTATCTACATAAAGCCAGGCAAAACGTGAAATAGCAGTGTAAACACTGTTAATTTGCTGGATATTGTAAACTGTTGTGAATTCCCAGCCTTTATTAATCACAGAAATATGTATTTTAGTTTACTTAAGTTCAATAACCATTTTGACTTTTATCAAAACCCATACACTATATTGTTGGATACTGGTACATGGCGTGAGCTTTTATATCTATTGTTGTCACTTTGAATTTCATTTTGTTGGTTTCACCGTTTTCAACCGTCATGAGGCAACTGATAATAATCTAGCTTGCTAAACCAGGACTGGTCTTTACTATTACTGTATCCGTAAGTCATACAAATACATATATTGATATTTATTTCCAAGTTGGGAGGTGGGGGTGTCAGCCAAAAGTTCTGTGTTTGAGAGGGGGTTGCTCAAATTCATCATGATTGGGGGGTACTGGAAATTTCGGAGTTTCTAATCGTCCCTCTAGGCCGTAAATAATGACGACTCCCTCGGCGATGATGATAACCTTAGAAATGCGTGCGTATTAAAACGATCTTGTCGGGCTTTTTACGTTGCAGCGAAACTGAAAAGAAATGGCGCGAAGATTTCTCCTACTTTGTTGGATACAGCATAGAGATTTACAGCCGGATAAATTGTCGTTCTGAACAAGAAAAGTGCTTAAATACGAGGAAAATCATTGCTCGGGGCGCGAGATTCCAATACATTATTTGTAACACAAAAATTTGCTTAGGAAGAAACGATTCAAATTGGACTATACGTCAGCTGCGAAAATTGTACCATCTAACGAAAATAGCGGTATACTGATAACGACTTCAATTGACATGACATTCAAATGTATACTATGTGCACACGAGTAAAGACATGACACGTCAATTACACATCAGAACTAAAAACATCTAGTACCGCGCTCACTTCTCGCCCGACCGTCACAGTAAAATAGCACGATTCTGCCTGGGCAGTCTTTTTTATCACTCAAAGTTATCTACACTTGTTAACAAGAAACTGATTATTTTCCTTTCTCATTTGATTAGATAGTTTACCTGGCATTTTATGGACCCTAAACATTTGTCAACAAGTTTCTTATGCCGGTGAACTATTATAGGCTTTTTTGAAGGATTTATTACATATGAGATCAGGCCTATTTGAACTTTTCATCAGAGGATAAACAGTTTTCCTAATTTATGGAAGCGGTTATTGTAACGCGTACGGTTTTCAACGGAGTCTGTGTGTGCATAAGTGTGTATTTTCAAAGTTGACAGGTTAAGGTAGCATGCGCCTCGATAAGAGATATTCGGACTCTGTCGCTTTTACCATGCAATTTTGGTCTACCACTTTTGGGGTGTTCGTTTTGAGGTTCTTGAAATTATAATTTTTTTCACCGCCTTAGTTTTTCGTTTAGTTAACATAGGGATGGCGGCCATCGTGAATTTCAAGTGTCGGTAAATATTGGCTAATTTGTGTCTCAAGAACCAAATTTTGCACGGCGACCCCTGGATGTTCATTCTTTTTCTTTTCGAATAGGAACTGTTTAAAGTTTTCCTAAGGAAAGTTTTAGCAAAAGCTTTAATCGTTCAATTTCGAGGCTGGTCCTATACCTTAATTTGCGAGTCTTTGATCTGTTCATGGACACACCAAATCCTTTTGATACACCGCATCTGCTCACGGCAGATCAACTCCTGACTATGTAGATGAGGTCAAGGTTGAGATGATCAAGTTCGTACGATAAAATACACAATGTTGGATGGCTGTGTCCTAAACAGCTAACCAACCAATCATCAACAGTTACAAAATAACTTTCTTTTGCGAAAATATTCGGGTACAGTATTCTGGTGAAGTTAAGTGGTAAAGGTGATTAATTTTTGGCCGAAATTTTTAAAAAGGATCATGCACGGAGGTCGAACAGTAAACTTTCTAATTGGTCAAATTTAATTCCCCTGTGAGACCTTCATTCTCGTAATTTTCGATATTTTTCAAAGTTCAACTTTTTATGAGAAAATCATGCAACGTTTTTCGTTCAAAGTGACTGACTGTAACAGTTGTCTTAGTTAAGAATTCACTGGCAGTCATTATGGTTGGCTGTTTCACAACTAGAGTTGAAAAAAAAAATGGGGATTTGACAAAAAACACTGGTCGATACTATGATGGTCCTGTTTGGGTCGTGTAAATGGCCAGCTTTCACCAGGCAGTTGTCTGAGTCCCAAAAATGACAACAGACCTCTGTTGTTGTTACATGTAGCATTCCAGTTCCTTACCGGTAACATTTGACATATTTTCCACAATATCGTTGTTCTATTTGTAATATACAAAACTTCATGACGAAACTGCCCTTGACCTACGATGTTTCTGTGATTAGTAACAATTACAGCTGAAAGTTTAGAAGATATTTTCTAAGCTAAACGTTTCTCACACAGAGCTTTAGCACAGTAATAAAACCCACAGTAAATACATTCTTTTTGGGGTCATTCTCCAATAAGCCTTTGTCTCTGACCAATTCACGATCTAATTTATAAATTTATAAATTTAAAAGAAGGAATATATATATATATATATATATATATATATATATATATATATATATATATATATATATATATATATATATATATATATATATGAGAGAGAGAGAAAAATTGCCATCCTGAATGCCGTAATCCCTCTATATTGCGATATGTAAGTAATAAACTCCGACTTTGTAGTATTTGTACGAAACATTGAGTACCCAATCGTTAATTGGATAGGAAAACTGGATTATAAATACGAGAAGTAGATATCTTCAAGTCATCGGCCTTTGATCCCTGAGACATTTGGAAGAATATTAATTGTGGACTTAAAACCTGTGTGCAATAAATTTCAATCTCCTATATTCCTGTGTAACTGTTTGTTAAAGATGGCTCCAGTAAAAAATATATCATTAAAAAGCAATGTATTTTGTGCCGCGATGAGCCCAAGGCACCCATACTGTTAAACGGGGATTTCCCGTAAAATCTGTATAGTAGTAATTTACACTGTAAGATGAATAAATTCATCTTCAAAAAGCGTGTAGTATGACATTTTATACGTCGGACACGGCGATCGAGCGATCAGATGATCTGTAGGATGATTCGTGTTACGGCTGCTCTTACTGCCTGAGATGTAATAAGAAAGAAAACCTAATATTGCGAAGATTAAAGTGTACTTTACAAATATCAGTGATCAATATCCCACGGATCAAATTAGAATGGATTGCACGATTCTTAAGGTAATGAAAAGAGACAGTATGAGTGTGCAGTAATAAATGTGTAAGACATATTCGTAGCTGAGTTGCAGGCTTGTCTGTATGGAACATCTTCGGGTTTTTTATTAAGGTAGAACGCACCAAGGGGACAGATATTTAGACTCTCAAACTTTTACAACTCTTTTTATATCTACCACTTTTGGGGACTCATTTTAAAGCTCTTAGTGTAAAAAACTTTTCACCGTCTTAGTTTTCGAAAATCGAAAATTTCGTTTTTCTCCATAGAGTTAACACAGGAATGGCGGCCATTTTCATTTTCAAATATCGTTAAATATTGGGTAATTTGTTTCTCTAGCACCAAAATTTGCACGATGAACCCTAATTTTTATTCTTGATCCTGAAAGAAAATGGTTGAAATATTCCTTGCGGAAAGTTTCAGCAAAAGTTTAACTTTTTCACTTTCGAGGGGCATACTACCTTAAATAAAGTGGAATATCCTAAAATCATAAAACAGGTGTACCGTAGGGAGTCGCAACGCCCTAGACTGTGTGCTCACTATATATTTCACGTAAAACCGGAACAAGTTTTCGACGGCAATCTTGGAAAAGCTTACATACAGAGGATGTTTTGGTAGCTGCAAGATTTCTGTTCAAAGTGTAGAATTTAGATATTTACGTTTATTTGAGTTGAATTAACTCCGTCAATCGCTCATCCGCTTTGTAAATGACTGCTTTCTAAATCAGAGCAGTGATTTATATTAACTAGCCCGCAATCAATAAAATATAGCTTGCACTGACATAGTTTCTGTACGCGTATGTTATTACGTTTATAGTGCCTTGTTTGTAATAGTGTCCTAAAGGGTGATCGCTATGATTTAACGAAAGGCAATTCATCAAAATCACAGTATCACAGAGTAACATAAATTAATGGTGCAACGGCAATCTAGTGGTAGCGGTAGTGATCGAAAAATCTTATGATTTCTAACTTACATAAATCTCTCTCTCTCTCTCTCTCTCTCTCTGTCTGTCTCTCTCTCTCTCTCTCTCTCTCTCTCTCTCTCTCTCTCTCTCTCTCTCTCTCTCTCTCTCTCTCTCTCTCTCCTCTCTCTTCTCTCTCTCTCTCTCTCTCTCTCTCTCTCTCTCTCTCTCTCCTCTCTCTCTCTCTCATTCTCTTAGCAGGCCATGTTCACTGTACTAACATAATAACGCTCATGCGTCCAAATTAGTTATATCAAATGCTCATGGAGTTAGACCAATTAACGATTTGGTATCATATTTCACATAACATTGGATTTTTTCACTTTTTTGTATGTCAAATAAAAGCTCTTGTTCTACTCCCAAAGCATGTTAAAACACCTACTATGAACCTTGCCAACGCAACTTCTGTACATGTTGCATTCACTGTCATTTTTTATTTATTATAATTCTAGTCCGGACCAGAATCATTTGTCCACAATAACAAATCGGTCTACACAGTCTACGGACTCGGTTTAAAATCTCAACGCCATCTACATGTATGCCTTGTTGAGTCGCGCAACCGACTGTAGTCGAAATTAGAATTTTAAAAATGTGAAATATCATCAAACGTTACAGCTACTGGCCCTTTTACTGTAACTTGTCACCGACCAATTGATAACGGCAAGAGACTGGTCTACAGACGACCCGATAAACCAGGTGTTGCATGCAAATCTTCAAGGTATACAGTCACCTGTTCCGATTTTGCCACAGTTACCCATGGAAAAAAGAAAATCCAACCAATCACGGTTTTTAAGCGGGTGACAGCTTTTTAAAAACAGCGCCCTCACACGGGCATTTCGAGTACTAAGGAACGCCCCTTTGACCATATATGGGCATATTTAGATTACAGGTGACTGTATGCCTTTAAGTTACTGTAATTATAAAAGACAGCCTTGCAAATTCTACGCACTCAGTTGCAATAGCGTTGATCGCAAATGACGTCACTGTTCTCTGTCATTAAAATGCATAAATACACATTTGTCAGCATTTTCCGCATAAACGACGAAAATAAAACTTGCTTGTGTTACAATGGCTACTAAAAGTCACACTTATTCGATTGAATTGATGACTCAGACTACAAGCTGCAACAACAGCCGTGCATACAGCGACAAAATTTGTCCGAATTTCAGGCAGATTTGTCCGAAGTCGCGCGCGTGCAGCTATATTTAGTAACAAACCTGAAATCGCGATCAACGCTATTGTTACCATGGTTAAAGAGTAGTTGTAGAAACAGTGCAGTGTAAAAAAAAGACGCAGACACTCGTCACGGATCTTGTGCATTGGATCGTTTTGAGTTTTTGTTGACATGTGTAGAATACTGACAGTTTTCACTCTGTAGAGCGCTACAAATTATCCGTCGACAGTAAACCTACGTTTCTCAATAAAGGCGTGTAACAGCTCTCCTTCATCGTCTATAATTGTCAGGAAAGCAGAACAGACATTTCCCCCGACCAAGAAAAAAATAAAAAGCGCGTGGGCGTATATGGTGTGTTTTCTTCATATACACGTATTTTCCTTCGTGTGCGTGTTAATTTATTCTTCAGTTGGGAATTACCGCCGTAAAACTGAACAAAAATGTCTAACTGTTCTGTTTTTAGATTGGAAGACGGGAAAGACGTCTATTACCTTTGCTTTCGGAGAACTTGAAACGAGTTCTTACGAAGTAATAACTCGGGAGTAAAGGAACGGCCTTCATTGGAGAACGTCTTCTGAGCACCGCAAACACAGTTGTTCCATTTTCCCTCACTAATTTTATCCCGCGACGTGACCCGGAGGTCAAGCCGTTGCTTGGCGACATGAAGAAGAAGAAGAAAAAGTACCTCAAGGCGTACAATTGTTTAGTGTTTTGAATAAAAAAAAATTGTAAGGCTCTTTAAATGATGTCCCGGGGAGAAACTCTCTTCCAATTTAATGAATATAATAGTTTATTTGAAAAGGTTAGAGATAAATCCACAAGAGAGTCATAATTTTCGATTGGCACAAATTGTATTTAACGCAAAGTCGACGATAAAAAAGAAATGTCAAAATTAAGGCTGCTTCGTTTGTTTTGTGCAGTAATGGCGAAAGTTTAATTGTTGTTTCCAGTTTTGTATAACAATACACAATTTTGGTTGCCCGAGGCAACTTGCATCGATGAAAGGAAAGGACACGTAAAGTAAAATTGATGATGTTTAAATAGAATCTAAGTAACGTTGAACTGTTACAGTCGACCTTCGTTGATCTTTGATCAGCATGCATAGCTTGTGGCATAATGCAATACACTATTGAAATATAGAGCCTATTCACGGCCTCTTGTGTAAGTACAAAAAGCGGGTTTTTGAAAGCTTGCTGTGCATCCATCCGTACATAGTTATATTATTTCTCTCTCGGAGAAGATGTATTGTTACCGTTTGCATTGAGTGTTTGCATGAGAGAGAGAGAGAGAGAGAGAGAGAGAGAGAGAGAGAGAGAGAGAGAGAGAGAGAGAGAGAGAGAGAGAGAGAGAGGGAGGGAGAGAAAGAGCGGAGACAGGGACAGAAACAGACAGAAAGTTAGATAAACTGAGAGATGGACAAACATACAGGCGGACAGAAACACAGGCACAGAGCGAGAGAGGGGAGGGAGAGAGGAAAAAAATGGAGACAGAGAAATAAAAACAGACAGACAGGCGACAGACAGTCAGTCAGATAAACTGAGAGACGGACAGACACAGGCGGAGAGAGAGAGAGAGAGAGAGAGAGAGAGAGAGAGAGAGAGAGAGAGAGAGAGAAATGTGGTTAGCACACTGACTCTAGCTATAATACTGGGGTTGTACAGTCACATGTCTCCTCACTAGCATTGCTAATTGTAGGTAAATAGGGAATGTTGCTTTTAATCAAAACATGACATGTAATCTGAAGGGTTGTTTGTATCCATGTCAACTATACCTTATCAGCTGATTTCGACAATTCTGTCCGAACTTCGAATGTACAGTTGAAATTTGTCAAATAGGCAATATGAAGGTCGTCCTTCGGAATCTACACAATGAGCAGAATGGCCGATCGAGAAGGACCTTTACTTTTCCTTTGTCGATTACGGCGCATTGAGCCTTCCATGGCGAGATATTAGGTTCATCGATGGAATTGCTTGTTAAATGGTGTGTGGCCCTGGTCAACTACATTACATGGCAAAGTCACGTGACGTTGCCATGGTGCAGCTACCTTAAGTGAAAGCGGACCATAATTTCACCTCGTGAATAAAATCACCTAGTGTTTTTATCTCAGTTATCATTTATCATACTGGGGATTCATGAAATGCAATGTTTCAGCCCTGTCTTCAGGTTTTTTATCTAAGTTTTGCCATCGTTTTGAAAAGTTCTGATTCTTTGATGATCTGACAGCAGAGAAATAGATGCAGAATGTGCAAAGTTTTGATCACAGTAAGAAGGGTGCCCTGTGTCCGAACGTCTGGGACGAAAGATTCCATTGCAAGATGGAGTCTCTCGGATCTGGAACAGATTCGTATTCCGAATCTTCATGAATCAACAACACATTTCTGTTCAGATACCTTCGTTTAACGAAGTTAATATTTACGTTCCCTCGTAGTTTTCTCAGTTACATATTCACTGCTCTCATTTGGACTCTTGCGGTATGCTGAAGACTGCATACAGGGTGAATGCACTTAAGATAGAAGGCACCTCGGGGACAGAAATTCAGGCCTTCAAATTTTATCACTTTTTTTCTGACCTACCACTTGTGGGGGCTCATTTTGAAGCTCTTGGCGAAAGAAAAGTTTTCACCGTCTTAGTTTTTCGAAAATCGAAAATTTTATTTTTTCTCATATAGTTAACACAGGGATGGCGGCCATTTTGGATTTCAAATATCGAGAAATCACAAGTTATTTGTCTCTCTAGTACCAAAGTTTGCACGGTGACCCCTGATTTTTATTCTTGCTTCGGTAAGAGAATGGTTAAAAGTTTCACTGAGGAAAGTTTGAGCAAAAGTTTAAGTCTTTCACTTTCGAGGTGCATATCACCTTAATGAGAAGGCCACCTTTCACAAGACGATATGTCATAAATTGATCATAACGGAATGACTGTAAATTTTGAACGCCTGTATGAGAATAGTGCAGCGTTCAGATGTGCCCGTAAGGGCAGCAGCACGGATTGGACACTGCTATGAAAAGGACGGTTTCGTGTTTTATATATGTATATATATATTTAAAACGATGGTGTGGAATCCCAAATGACACACTTACGTATAATAAGCCAATCAACGCATCGGTATTCGTGTACGCGGCAACATGTATGACAGTCTGCTAATACGCAATCTGAATTGTCTCTCTTCCCGATGGTCAATGAAAAAGCCCGTTGTAGAACGAAAAATGAGTGACTTGCGAACAAAAGAGCATTATATTTAATGAAAATAAAAACATTTTCGAAAAGAACCTTTCAAAGTTTAGCAGAAGTGAAGTCGATTGCGGTGAGGAGGGAGTCGGTTACCTGCAATTTGTGGATTTTGATCAACTTCTTCCAGCAGAATGACGTTTGTGTCAAATGCCAAAAGACGTCTGAATGACCAAGTATGAATTGCTAACTACCCAGTTTTGATACAGCCAAAGTGACGATACTTCAAGTTTTAGGCGATTGTTAGCAGAAATTTGTTTAAGCTCTCTCTCTCTCTCTCTCTCTCTCTCTCTCTCTCTCTCTCTCTCTCTCTCTCTCTAACAAATTACTTCAAGTACAAACTTAGTCATTATATCTGTTACATAAGTTTCATGCATCTAGCAATCAATCAACTTTATATACAATATATATATATATATATATATATATATATATATATATATATATATATATATATATATATATATATCTTAACATAGTGGTATAAATATAATATATCCGAGGACGTAGAAAATCAGCTCTCACATTCTTTGTATTAGAAAACAACGACAAAATGAACATAAATAATGTCAGCTGCCCTTCAGTGGCATAACATCTTCGCTCAAGGTTAAAGTCAGTTGATATTGATAACATGATCTACTTCCTATCGACCCTGGGAACGTTAATCTTGCGTGTGTATCTCCATCTATCCTCACAAAGATGCTACAATACAAAGTTTCTTGAGTCCTTTTCTGACTAGGTGATATACTCATAACCATAATTGCTAAAAAGCTAAAACATAAAATTACAAAGTTAAGCTAGGAACTAATTCAGTAAAGATCCTCTAGATCTGGATTTAATAATCTCTTCGATTATTCCAAGACATAATAGAAAATACTAACAAGATATAAATCATTATTATGGAGCTTTTATAATACTTCTGTTACTAGTACACTAAATTAATGCTGTACTCGTCATTATGGTGTGTAGAAGTGCTTTTCCAAATTCAATTTTGTCCGTTTCACTTCGAAAGATTTAGCCTGTGACAAAATGTTATTGGGTTAACAGTGATCGGTACAAAGAGACTTCAATGGTTATCATTAGTCACGTGGGACGGTCACAGAGATTAATCTGTTGTATTAGATAACGCTATTACGGGGATTTGTCTGGGCTGTGAAATGCGCATGAAATGCCTGCATATACAAAGGGAATGTCTTAGATTTAAATTGCTCAGCAAAGTCAGAATAAATCGAGGCGACTTTAGAAAGAGGAAATTATTCCATGGAGGGCATTGTTGGTTCTAATTGGAGAAATGCAGGTATTTGCCCAAACTTTGTGTCCTAGTATAAAGCACTTTATACACATACAACCACATATTACAGGCATATTCAATCCGATTTTGATTTGTCTGGTCGTCGCTGTTCACCTCTAAGTATACTGGTTGGTTAATTCACTCTCATTACAATAATTACTGGGCTGTCGCTCACCAATCTAGAAAAAAAACCGCACCAGTCAATTTCCAAGTTTTATTGCATTGAAAGGCACGTACAGTTTCCCGCCCGTTTTCACCAGGGATGCCCACGTACCAATATCAGTTTCCATGCTCAGTGTAAGCCACTGAGCAGATTTACGCAAACCCCTGGTCCACACTTTGAATTTACTTTTATTTCTCTTGGACTGGGTGTTAATAAAACCAACAATGATAGCCATATATTCATATCGAGTTTCTGCATTCTGTCACGGCCAGATTGAGGAGTCTCTCGAGAGTATATCTGTATCAGGAACATTGTGTAAGTCGAGGATCACCGCGCCAATTTTGGCACAAGAGGAGCAAATTACATGAGCGTTAAATGTACCGACATTTGAATAATTATTTTATTCAAAATATGAAAAAATTACTCACTATCAAGTTTATACAATTTCTCTTATCCTCTTCGGCTATTATGCACTAACTCTGAGACCATTTGAACCTCCATTGGCTACGTGTTTCCATTATTTTTGCTTTTTTTGTTGAAAACAGTTCCTTGGCGTACACTCAAAATCATGTCGAATCGCCTAGTGTTCAAATTGTTTGCATGTGTGTATGTCCAATGTTACTTTTTGAAGTTGAGTTTATTCCTAATGATCATGAGATCTTACTTGTTAAATAATAATCATATAACTATTGTTTGCGAGGTTAATATTTTGTACTACAACGTACTTTATTGAGAATAATATTACAATGCTCTTGTTCACTGAACGAAATTAATGAACAGATTATTCAAATGTTGTTCGTGTGCTGTTGTCTGCTGTAAAGTAAATTTTGCATATGTCATCAAGCACATTCCCCCCCCCTTTTTTTTTTAATTTCAACAGGTTATAACAAAATGTGCAAATCTGAAATGGACATTGGCCGAACCTTTACAAGCGTGTTTTCATGAAACTTGCCTTTGACTACGCAAATGCAACGATATCGAATTTCACGTATAACAATATAATTGCCCAATTACCCTCTGTCAATGTCTTCGACATAGCCAATACAAGGGCATAGATGAATATGATAGAGAAAAAGGTAAGAGTTATCTCTGGGGTCATTGCTGTTATCTTCTCTCTGAGATAACAAAACGGCGAAATTTCCAATCAGCTGATCAGGGCTTCGAAATGCATTTTATCCGTGTTATCTACAACCGCGCGGTTCTACATTTCAGTTTTCATTCATCGTACCCTGAAACTCGAAGCCAAAATAAAAATATTAAAACTATCAGAATATCCCAGTAAATTGCTAGCGTGTACATGATGTATTAGTGTACCCTTAGTGAACCTAGCGAGATGTTTTAAATCAAGAAAGCCAATCTCCGCGAACTCCTCGGCTTCGAAGGTCATTCCACGGGGGATGTTATGGTCTGCAGCCGTGTCAAGTTTCGACACGATCCATTCAATTTACCGGCTCTTTTCCGGGGTTAATTGCTTGCGGTATCTAAAAATACCCTCCAGAACCTCGCTGGCAGATTCAAAACATATGCCATCACGTGTACAGTGATAAGAAGTCACCGGGGATGCACGAATATGAAAGAAATCGTATGGTTTTGGAGTTTACGACATTTTTTCTTTCTGTTTAATGAGTGTATCAAAGCATGACTATGAGTAATGTTGCTGTACAGTTGTGTTTTGCGATTATGAATAAAAACCCTGGTTCTTAAATATCATGATTAGCTATTTCTCTATGTTGACGGATCATGCGAACAGTAACTTTGTTTCATGTTTGTCCAAGACTGCCTGTATGACAGAATTTTGTAACGATGTATTACTCTGCGTTAATAGACAATGTCACCTAAGTCTGTTTAATTTTTGACATATTTTTGTTTTGCTTTAACGAACAATCTTTAAATCAAAATGTGAAATCAACCATGGTAAATACAAAACTGGGTTCTGAAATGCACCTACTCTTCTCTGCAAAGCAAAAATAAATTCGAAAAAGCTAATTGACTGAAGTCGAATTTTAAATATTCTAAATCGATTGAAGTCGAATTTTAAAGCTCCTCTTCGAGCACAAATTGCTAAATTATGAAGTAATTCGTTAGATAATACACAACTGACAAACATAATAAGTAAAATGTGACCCTGGCACGAGGTATTCTTGGCAAAACGGATTCACTTAAACACTTTATCATTCTGGCAATGCGAAGTTCAGCCGTATCATGACTTGTGATAGCCTGGGGTGGCCCACTCGATGTTTGAAGCTAGCCCAGGGGGTCGACCATTTGATCTTGGTAACCTATAGATTGATCAATAGATTTTGATAGCCTACGGAGTTGACCGTTAGATGCCGCTAGTCTACTAGCCTTAGGAGTTGACTATAATTAGATCGTGATAGCCTAGGGGTTGACTATTAGATCGTGATAGCCTAGGGGTTAACCATTAGATCTTGATAGCCTAGAGGGTTGACTATTAGATCTTGATAGCCTAGGGGGTTAACCATTAGGTCGTGATAGCCTAGGGGGTTGACTATTAGACCTTGATAGCCTAGGGGGTTGACTATTAGATCGTGATAGCCTAGGGGGTTAACCATTAGGCCTTGATAGCCTAGGGGGTTGACTATTAGATCTTGATAGCCTAGGGGGTTGACTATTAGATCTTGATAGCCTAGGGGGTTAACCATTAGATCGTGATAGCCAAGAGGGTTGACTATTAGGTCTTGATAGCCTACGGGATTGAATATTAATCTTGATAGCCTAGGGGTGAATATTCGATCTTGATAACTTAGGGGTTGAACATGAGATCTTGATAGCCTAGGGGGTTGAACATTAGATCTTGATAGCCTAGGGGGTTGATTATCTGGTCTTGGGAAAGGGGTGGTCAAAATTTAAAAATATGCATAGCATTCTTAAGAGCTTTCTAGCTTGGCAAAAATTGTGTCAGTACGACAAAAAAATTGAGTTGAATTTCAAACAGAATATGCTTTCCCTCTGCAAACCCTAAAATTCCAGTACTTTGAAGACAGATTTATTAAGGGATCTTTCGATTATTATGAATGCTGGGTGTAATCGGGGAACGTAATTTTTTTACCTTTGGAAGGGTCGCGTCTTGCAAACATGGCCTGTTTATGATCAAATATCCATAGTGGACCACCCCTTATTCCTCCTGGCCTACCCTTTCACAATGACTAAAATCTCCTAAATGCTCTCATTCCGAACTTCCCTGTCTTACTATATCGTCTATATCCTGAAAAATGAATTAGCCTTTCGAACATGTTCAAAAAGTTCCTTACACGAAAACCCCGGGGGTACTCCCATAGAAAAGGCATATGGGTATGGGTCGATTTTTCACCCGAAAAACCCCTAAACAGTGGTCTATAACAAAGCAAATGTCCCAAGCTATAAGACAACCTTCACATCTAACAGAATAAAGGTGAAAATTCCAAAAAATTGTCAAAGAAATCCCTAACAATGGGTCATATTTTTGGAATATACATAGGTAGATGTTTTCAACTCGGAAGGCACACCCCCGTATGAAAATATCAAGCGTACCCCCTCCCCCGGGACGAAAACCCGTTATTATCTTCCGGCATCATAAAATAAACCATCAGACAAGAGAAGGCAGAAGAAAAGAATAATGATATTTGCTCCTGTAATAACCTGTTTCATACGATATTTCTAGCGTCATATGATATCGAGTACTTTGTTCGACTCAGTCGTTCATCTTTCGAAATTAAAATAATCTAGGGCGTTACCATAGCTACCAAACGCGGAACTCGCGGCTAAACTTTCCATTCGCGCTTGAGTTTTGATAAAGCTTCACTTATATAATTACTCGCTCGGTATCGTCAGCACCATAGCTAAGTGGGCACACTTGATGGAGGCAGATAGTCGGTGTAACCATAGACCCTTAAAACGGGTCTATGGTGTAACCCGTCCGGTGCTGCTCTGTTTATTAATTATACTATCGCTTCCGGTCACGATTCTGAAGTGTGAAAGTCCATTAGCTGCATGGATGTTCTTTTAGTCCGCTGCTGGCTGGGAATCCCGCTGTAAGAGACGAAACTCCCTACAGTAGCGTTAATTTTAGGCATTGTGTTGATGCTGTAATTATTAAAGGCTAATAGCTTTGTTCGCCATTCCCGGTCTATTGTCTATCCGTGCTTCACCAGAACTATACCGACAGCCGACGAAAAGTAGGTTTCTATAAACGGCATTGCTCTTCAGACTATACCGTGTAAACTGCAATCATACACGTGCAAGAAAAACTGATGACACTCTCTGCGGTGGAGGACCACGACCTTGCGGGTAGCTGAGGTCACGGGTCAAGAAGTTGGTGCCCAGGAATTCCATCTTGCAATTTGCTAGAACTTAAGCGGTTTCGCTTGCAAGGTCGTGACCTGGCGTGTCCCCTGTTGAAGGCTGACAGGCAAAGATAGCGCAAACTATTCACATCTTTATTACGAGGATAGTGACGTCATGTGAATGTTAGCTTAAACACAGCAATCACGCAGTGGGAATGTATTCGAGCGTTGAATACAAGTTTTTTGAAAGTGGTAAAATCGCTTTATAAATTTAAAAAAAAAAGCACAAATAAGAAATACATGGCTTCTCTTCATATTCTATGACAGAGAACTTCATTCTTGATAAAAGGGACGTGGCATTGGTAGAAAAAGAGTGCTTGGCGCTCAAAACTAACGGTGGTGTCTGTGTGACGGATATGTGTGATAGGGCAGAACGATTGTGCACAACGCAATCATTTCTTGATAGTTTGGGAATGTTTGAATTATTACTGTTGAGAACCGGTACGGTCTCTCTGTGAAGGAGAATGGTTTCAGCAGAGGCAGGCGCCATGCTGGTGACAACGGAGTGAGAACAAGACATTTTCTGGACACACGAATCGATCAGTAAAAAAACGTCTGAATATCCTTTACGTGAAATAGAAGAACATGTAGACACATCGAACGCAGCGCAGGATAGTCCCTGTGGATGGAGTTCTACTGTTGTTATGATTGTCAAAGTGCATCTATGAGAATATACTGTATACGTCTACCGTGCATGGTACCAGCAGTGACCAGTTTGAGTTCTCCCCGACACGACTTTTCGCGGTGGGCGTACGTCTGGCAGAGACCCTGCGATTCGCGTTCTTCCCTGTTGGAACACGCGCACGCCCTTCGTGTCTGGCAGCGCGTGCTCACAGCTGCACAGCCTTCGAATGCAGGCCCATCGCGGCGCGCACAAAACAAGGCACAGCGACTGTGGAGAGTCTAGCGGTGGGCGTACGTCGACGCGCAGAACAGCAATAGTATGATCAGACACTGCATGCCTGCTACCGTCAGTGTACCGTGGCGTTACAAATTACAATTTTTCTCGCATATTCCATAGGTGATTCTGATGAAACAGTTAGCCTAAGCCACCTCAATACACCACAATTAACATTCGTATCCAATTTCAACGATGAAAATACCTCAACCAGTAATCTTGACATGCTCCAATATTTAAGAACAATAAGTGACGAGTCGTCCCAGAGATAAAGAATAGAAGATAAAGTTGTAACTGCGAGATTATATAAATATTTCAGACCAGCACAATATTAATAAATGAACCGGTTTTGTAGTTTGCAACATCCATCCATCCATCAATTCATCCATCCATCCATACACATACATACATACATACACATACATATATAGATACATAGATACATACATAGATACATACATACATACATACATACATACATACATACATACATACATACATACATACATACATACATACATACATACATACATACATACATACATACATACATACATACATACATACATACATACACACAAACATACATACATACATAGATACATACATAGATACATACATACATACATACATACATACATACATACATACATACATACATACATACATACATACATACATACATACATACATACATACATACACACAAACATATATAGATACATGGATACATACATAGATACATACATACATGCATACATACATACATACATACATAATACATACATACATACATACATACATACATACATACATACATACATACACACCTACATACATACATACATACATACATACATACATACATACATACATACATACATACATACATACATACATACATACATACATACATACATAAATGGACATTTGAGCAATATTTCATTAGTATGTCAACGCAAACTCAGCCATTTCATGCATCAGTGAGTTTACATGTATCTCTATTGTCGCATTGAGTCTAATGACAGTTCTTGGGTTCAATAAACCTTCTTCATTATTTTTCGATAAATGTATACTTTAATGATCAAATAGGCTCATCACGGTTGTCCGGCAACGCCACTTTATAAACCGAAAGAGTCTCTTTTCCATTGTTTTCGAAAGTAAAAAATAGTGTTTTAAACCCAGCACCAGCCTTCTTTACTTTTAAATTTCCGTCACGATGTGACGTGAAATGCATCGAGAAGCAAGCTGTTTGTAAACAACGAGTTCGTTTTTGTGTCGTCGTTGATACTTGTTGTAGTTGTGTTGCCGTTGTTATTGCCGCCCGTATTGTTGACAAGTTCACTCTTGATGTTCAAGGTCAGTTACAGAGACCACATTACGTAATAGTCATATAGCACATCCTGTGAACTACAACGCTGATGAGGTATCTTCAGTCAAGTTTATCCATAGACAGTGGAGGGGGGAACCTCCACTGTCTATGGTTTATCCAACGATTTTATCAGTTTTCATTAGGAGATAAGATGGTTAATAAGGCCGGTGGGGCTAAAACATGTCATCCAAACGGAGCTATTGGCATATCGCTTGAAGACTGAACGTTCTTTGTTCTTGGTCTTGAACTTTACGATGAATCGATTTCTCCAGAGACAGCTTACTATTTGTCTTTCAAAATGTACGTCGTGCTCACATACATGTGCCTTAATCAGTTGTTGAAATGATTGCCTCTCTCAGTGACAAAATGATTCCGTTTGCTTCATGAAAAATCCTGGTGAAACTTTAAAGGGAAAAAAGTCGTCGGAACTGTGCCTGTGCAAGTTTCTTGTTTACAAACAATGTATTTCATGCACGATATTTAGATGCACCTCATCATCATAGCTGCAACATTTAAATTATACGATGCAGACATGTTGTAACTTTAATGTTGTAACCTTGGATGCAGTGTCGTCATTTTTCGTATCGGTCCCATACGACCTTTGAGCGCAGTTCCGACGACTGTATCCCTTTAATATATGAATCAGGGAAATTTAGCTTGAAGAGAACTGCATGATTTTCCACTTTTTAAAATTAATTTCCCGAAGTGTATCTTGCCTGGAAAGATAATGCACTCCTGTAGTGCGGTTGTGGTGCGGTTATCTTATCAGGGGCTCAGGACCAAGTTACACGAATTTCTTGTAGAAAGAGGGATATTTTTATACATTTGTCTCGGATCCTATAATAAACATATGTACTCCATACAATATTCAGAATGTATGCATCTTATCCCTGATATAATTGGACGTAAGACCGGAATAGCGGAGGCCGTGCATAATTTAATGGTCGTGCTGCCGGTAAGATTTCATCTGGTCAAGTTGTGGTGTCGGCTTTCTTTATGCTGGCATGAACTAGTTTCTAAACAGAGACTTATTATATTTTGTAAAGTTTCAAAATAAAACGATATTCAAAAATTGATAAACGCTACAGGGAGGAGACTGTATTAATCAACGAGTATTTTAAAGCTGCCGCGAAAATTAATGATAGCACTGTTACAGTATTACCCAAAAGAAAGTCACGTTTATCAAAGTTTACACTCTGAAGATTATAATAACGATGCGCAAATCTAATGCGCATGATAGCCGCATATACACAAATTCGCTTCATCTTTTTGACCTGCACGACAAAATTTTCTCGCCCATATTTTGTTTCTGCTACACTGAATACACTGCGATTGCCGCAAGCATCGTTGCCTCAATCGTTAAACACTGAGGAAGAGAGATAATGTTTTTATTTTGCTTCTCTCCTAGTGTTCTATGCCCTGGTGCTATCCGAGCTACCTTGCGACGCCGATCAGTAACGGTCGACTATTTCCCTATACGCCATACTACTTGTACTTATCATATACCTACATTCACTACAATCTGCTCAAAGCCTGCCCACGACGTTTTCTGATACGCGATAAGTTCCGATGCTTGCCAAAGCAAAGGTCAAGATATCCCAGTGCGTTCCGCGGGCGTTATCACTGGAAAAGAATTGAAACCTTACAGTTTCCAGGATCTGTATTTACGGAATCACGGGCATGCGCAGAAAGCCAGGGGCATCTTACACATAAACGTGTCACGAATTAAAGAAAACAGCGAAACCCATGAATATGAATTCATGTGTCCTATTCCGTTTTCTAAATTGCTTGAAGGAGATCTGATGTACAAAACTAATTGGTCGAGGACTCTAAAGTTATCTTCTTCAATTCAAAATAAAAGTTAAACGTATGGATGGATCGATTGATAGATAGCAAAACAGATAGATTAGAGAGATATAGATACTAATAGATAGATAGATAGATAGATAGATAGATAGATAGATAGATAGATAGATAGACAGATAGACAGATAGATAGATAGATAGATAGATAGATAGATAGATAGATAGATAGATAGATAGATAGATAGATCTTTAGATAGATAGATCTTCAGACAGATAGATAGATAGATAGATAGATAGATAGATAGACAGATAGACAGATAGACAGATAGATAGATAGATAGATAGATAGATAGATAGTAACGTAATAACTTAAAATTTGCTTAAAACAATAAAAACTTTAACGAAACTTATCTATTGCAATTATATCTTTGTCATCAAAATGTTTCCTATTTGTTTCCGTAGAAATGCTTTGTTCTCATCCAGTCTTTATAACTGCACATAGTTTGACAAAATGAGATCAACTTTTGTATGTATGTCTCTCCTATGAGATGATGTGCCATCTATATATACAGTCCCTCACTGCCATGAAAAATGTGTCACATAATTCATCCAAGCCATCGACAACACGTTGAAATTTCAAATTCTGACTATACTGTGTAGGCATATGAGTGATACAGTTGATAAGTGCCGCAGAGCGCCTAAAACATTTTGACTAATTCCTTTCAAAAGCAACCAATCCTTTCATGCTTACCCTCCCCCCCCAAAAAAAAAAACAACAATAACAACAACAACAACAACAACAACGTATTTTGGTAGGATCGTCATGTAACCAAGAGTCGGAAATTGGATATGGAGGTCATCAAAATATCTCGAAAAACAGAACACATAATTGACCATTTTTTCACACTCTATTGACAAGATATATTAATCATTTGGTGTATCATATATTTCGAAAGACTTACACTAACGCAGGGTTCAACGATTTTGATCTGAAATACTTATATCGAAGTATGTTTAGCTTTATGTTGAAGTCATGATGATTATCGCTTGTATGGAAGAAATTTGTTCTTTGTTGTCCGCGTGTTTGACTGGCAAGTAACTTTAAAAGTTCTTGAGATGGGGTGTTCAATTTCACTGCGCAAACAACCGATAACTATCGCCCGAAGAATCTGTGCACTGCTCAATTGTTTGAACATCTGCTCCGTAATTAAACGTAGCAACTGGCGTAGAAATTCCTTTTCCACACAGCCCCCCCCCCCCACCTTTCCGATTCTGATCTGACAAATACGTGGCAGATCGGTCTCGTCGGCGAATGGTAATACGTCCTAACCTGAGGCTAGGTCGCATAAGTCTGCTGAATCGATTTGGGAGAAGCGCACTAACGTCTGTGTCTGGGAGAATATTGAACCGACTTGTTTCTAAATTACTGTTCGAAACACAGAAGAAGTTAGTACATATTGGTGGCGATCACAGATTTCCTCTGTCACGTACGCTAACGGTTTTCGCCCCAGGGATAAATGACAAATTGTTTTAGAACGTTATTGATAATGAAATGTATCGTACTTCTAAAAGGTTCTTGCGTCGAGATTCGGATACAGTTATATATCCTATTGGCACTTATATTTCCCAAGTAGACAGCGTAGAAGCAGCAACGCTTCTATCAGTGTAATTATACGTTGATCGAAGACTGCTTCGATAATTCTAAACGCTGGCATAAACTCACGTAGATGTGCCAAGCGGTGCTATTCGGATGAGAAATACGCCATCACGGCGACATGCGCGCGCGGCGTCTCTGAGACACACTGCCATAACGAAACTAATGATATCAAAGGTTGCAATACGACCATAGGCGAGGACATAGCCCACACGAAACTTTTGATTTAAAGGAGGGTGCCAAAGCTCATGGAATTTTCACGACGAATTCGAGATCTAACCCTTGCGGTGGGGTAATAAAATGTAGATCAAAACCACGTATAAACCCAACACAAAATACAAAGTTCGAAAATAAATTAGAAAAATTATGAGAACAGTTCACTGTCGTTAAAGCCGGGACGTAGTTGATATATGTGTGAACGGTCACCGCCAATTCAACACGTGGGTAGTCCTCCATATTCGAATTTCAACAAGCGGCTCGCCGCTCGGTGGCAACGCGTCCGGAATGATTAAATTTAAGTTACTAGGCCATGACCAAAACATTACCGACTTAACCTTTGGTGAAGCGCCAGTGACTGCTCGCAGAGTTAATTACTGATTTATGTGCGATCGTACTAGCCTTGAGTTGAGTGGGTCTTACATCACCTGGGAAGTAATAGCATTACATGATGTAAACAGACATTTTTATACTTCAGAACGTAAACAAATGATACCACTGGAATAAGATTACATGACCAGTCACCCAGTAAATAATTCAGTGTATGTCAAATGTGGCAAAAAAAAACTGTAAAAAAAACCGCAGCATGCTTACACGTTGTAAATTTGATGTCGCTCAGGAAACTGAGTATATTTCTGTTTTTAAAGGAGCACGAGCATTAACATAAAAGCAAAAACTTTATTAAAGAATATGCCACATGTACTTGGAAAATTTGGGGGAAAATCTAAACGCCCTGCTTGCCACCGTCCATCCCATGACACCTCTAGGAACCCATCGCTGAGGTAAAACACCCTCTACTTGCCTCTCAATCTTTCTTGTAAATACACCCTTCCCTATTTTCCCCACAGTGAGATGGAATCGCCCCTCATCTTCATTTGAACATGATATTCATCAACGCGTGAAAAAATTCGCCTTGAGCTTGAAAAAGACAGTGTCGTGGAACACATTGGCGCCATTTATTTTTTTCTCACAGCTGGTGTTTCGATTCTGCCGTGATCCATCGTCGTAAAAAATGTGAACGAGACACGCTGCAGGCACTATAATGGGTAATATTTTACACATATGGAGTTATCAAAACATCTTACTTCTGCTTCAAGTCTTAGGCATTGAACTTGCTGATATATCCATATGCCAACATGCAGAGAGTTCAACCCGCTCTTACTCAGGGCTGGTTCTCAGAAATATTGTGTTCAAATTTTCGCAGTCATTTAATACTTGACTTGTCACAGTCGACTAGTAAAAACTTAATTAACTATATATTTAAATCTGGTAAGATAATGCAATGAAAATGTTTTCTTCTATGTATGCAGACTCCTCCCTCCTCAACATACGTATTACATACATACATACATACATACATACATACATACATACATACATACATACATACATACATACATACATACATACATACATACATACATACATACATACATATATGAACAAGTGTGAGCAATCAACTATCACTCGCGAAACTTATACCGTACATTCATGGCAGTTGCAGCAAATATCAAAAGCACGTATGCTCAGTTATGCGAAGGCAAAGACATCCCTATACGAGTCAACTAGTGTAGCAAGAACCTAGAACAATTTTTACATTTACGCAGAATTGAGCAAAAACACAAGCACGGAAGCTAATGAATAAGCTTTGACGCGGATAAAATCGAAGAGAGAACGCCAACTTTGGGACACTCATGGGTTTTTTCCAAGGGTTGTATTAGTCCTTGGAGTAATTTGCATTCCACCGAATGCAAACATTGTTGAAGTCATTCATTATAAACATCAGGGAACGGTGTATTTTTTTCCTGAAAGTCGTTGGCACTCAGCCTTAATGTGCATTCTTGAACAAAACTGACGTCATGAAATCATTTTTTCTAGTTAAGACTTCCTTGAAATTACCCCCAATTCATTTCATTTGAACACGCACACATTAAGCAAAGACGGTGGCCACGGTAGTTTCTTTTGTCATGTAAATTCATTTTGATCGCTTACACGAGAGTGTACATTTCCACTCCGCCGCGTTATACAGGTTGACATTTTTATATATCGGATTAACAAAAGTGTGTTTTCCAACACTTAAAGGTAATTCAGCAATCGATCACTTGCTGAGAAAAGCGTGAAAACATCCATAAGGTGACATCATTGAACTTGATATTTATGACGTGACTGTATAGGCCTACATGCAGCTAAGGTTAGTTGGGTTTTTTCCCCCTTTTGAAATGAGAAATTTGATTTCAACTTGTTGAACGTGTCTCCACTTTTGAATGTTTTCTTCAGATCAACAAAGTTACTATATTTCATTGCATTTTTCATTTCGCTATGCTGTTCTTTTTGTGGTGGTACGTTTACCGGGTTAATTTCTTTTAACCGAGCTTTCTGTTTTTCTTGGCACTTTATTAACTGTGTGGAGTTTTATTATTTTCTCTGTTTAGCCCAATTTTAGCTGTGTTGTATAATTCTATTTGTTCAATGCATGGAATCCCATGTATGGATGCATTGATTTAGAGGAATCAAATGAAAGAGAAAATGCAATGAAACAATGTTCCATGGCCTGATCTATCTAATAAGTTGGTTTTCTCTCGTGATGATAAGACACATGGGTAGGGTATGATGGATGATGGCCGACTAGTAGCATACGCATTTTTCCCAAATAGTTTTCCTTGTACGTGCGCCA
The DNA here is from genome assembly GCF_041260155.1 of Ptychodera flava. Taxonomy (NCBI): domain Eukaryota; kingdom Metazoa; phylum Hemichordata; class Enteropneusta; family Ptychoderidae; genus Ptychodera; species Ptychodera flava. The sequence continues at coordinate 23,792,706 of NC_091946.1, read as the reverse complement.
AAAGTCTTGGCAAGGTTTTCCAATAGTAGTGCGTGCAGGCAGAGAATACCTACAAGTTTAGGCGTGAAAATATGCAACACGATCGACTTATTTCATTGTTGACCGCGTTGATATCATGAAAGTTTAGTTCATCGAGACGAACACGCGAACTCTTTACTTCGATGGACAAACGAAGGCGTCTGTTTACTTTCTATCGGGATATTGGGGTATCTAGACATATGTAATTCCGTTTTTACAATTCATTTCACGGTTCGTAGGCAACCGCTTATGCTAGGAATGCCGTTCAAGCATACACGTAGCTGTCGCCAATTATTGAAGATGGAATCGACTACTTCACCATTATCGAATGTGTCAATGTACATTTGCATACGGTCATTATAGGCCTTTTTCTTGGTCTATCCTACTACCGGCTTATGTTTCCCTTGGATATCTGCAACTGCAATTTTGCATTTAAGTAAACGTGCCCGTGGAACGCTTCTTGTGCGCTGAAAGCAATAGGGTCTTTGCAAAACAGCAATGCAAAAGTCACAAGTAAAATTGAATCTCCAAGGTTGTACAAATATGAAAAGATTTCCAGAAATCTCATCACTATCAGCGTAAAAAGGACGTGGGTGCTCGAAAGAAGAAATTCCCTGCATTTTATTAATTCTCGTCCAATGTAGATGCTGAAAAAGATACTATAATACTATTCAGAAGGGCCCCATTATAGCAGAGTGAATTAGCTTGCTTCTGTACTTTCACGACAATGATCCATGCCATCGAGTGGGCGCATTTTGTCAAAACACGCAACCTTTCTTTGGGGCAAATCTCGCGAAGGAAACACGTTTTGATGGTCACTGAATGAATCGCTTTCTTTACTAAGATGCCAAGGGGTTCACAGCTGAGTGCCATGAACTAAAAGTGTCTCGCGAGATCTCGTTGAAATAAAATGTGATGTGAGACAAGGCCAGGTGTGGTGGTATGTGTAAAGTTTAGTAAACGTTGATGACTTTCCTACGGCCTTAGACGCAGCAGATCACGACATGTCATTTTCCTCTTGCGTAAGACAACGTCCTGTTCAACAGTGAAACCATGCAAGATCTCGTAATGTCTCGTAATGTCTCGTGAAATCCGGAAATACGTCTATTCGTTCAGTGACGAATTAGACCCATAGTAAGTAAATTCTTTGTTTTGCGTTCCCTCGCTCGTAGGCTTTGGAGTTTTACGTGGGAAACAACCCATTCTTGCAGAATTTTCCATTTTTGGTGATATTCTGTCAAAAAAATCCAAGCCATAGCCCTGCGAGAAAGCACTTCCTCCAACATTCGCACAACAACCAACGTGTTGACGTAAAACCGCACTCTCTTTTCAAGTATATCGTTACAGAAATGTGCATGTTGTATGAGAAAATTGCCAAAGAATAAAAATTGAACTTGTGGGAAGTCAGTTTGTGCTTTATATGTTTGACCGCTTGCCGGCCTGAACCTTTCGCAAATTTGAGTGGCCGAAAAACAAAGAATCCACTTAGTTTGGCCCTGGCATGATTAAGCGAGTATCCAAAGGCTCATAGATGAATGGTTATAAAGAGTGGCTCGATAGCACTAGCGAAAATTAAATTCAATAACACTTATCAAATGGGACAAAGTTGCCACAAACGGCAATGAAGACGTTTGGTGAGTAGACGATTGCGGAAGACGTGGATCAACTGAAGGCCAATTCAACTTCAGACGTCCCCTGTGTTTTCCGGATATGTGAAAACGAACTTTGAATATTAAGAACAACAAATTAAACATGACGCTGTACACCATTCAAAAAATACGTATGAGCAAACTCGATCTTTCTCCCGCTCTGACGACAGTTCATTAATTCATTACCGATGTAAACTTTTGACTGCAGGGCATTCAGACGCACAAAGATAACAAGCCTTCCCTTCTTTGGCTTCTAAGTTATTTGGAATGGGGATCCTGTTCATGATCGCCCTCGCGTTTCTTCACTCCTTTGGCCGAAAAGCTTTTGGTAATATCACAGTATTTTCTATCGGTGAAGAAACACAACCTTCATACGCGGAATGTCATATTGCACGTTTTAGTTACTTCGCACGATGCTGGGGATGAGCTGAAGACTTCTCTGCGTCAAAAGCGGGATTCCTCGTTCACATGGCGAATGCGCTGCTTTGTAAATCGAGATTTAATTTCTTGGAGGCGCGACCTTCATGAAATAAAACGAATTCTTGCGCCTACTTAAATTACTGGGTTCGTACTAACCCAAATAAAACATAAATTCATGGGAATACCTGATGGTGTTAAAAGCACTCGTCAAATATTCTGCAATTTGTCTTCTACGTTTGAGTTCACTCAAGTTCAAGGGTGGTTGAAAAGCCTCGGAAAATCACAACCCCCCCTCAAAAAAAAAAAAATCCTGAAAGTGCATTGCAATAAAAATAACTTTTAAGTTACTTAGGCAAATAGTGAGATTTTCACTTTTTTATATAATTTTTGCAGTGCGTGCAACGGTAACAAAAACTGATTATCGGGACTGCTAAACACCTTGCAAATCGCCTTCAACCTCGGCTATACGTATAGTATGGTAGAAGGATACGATAGAGTGTCCGGAAAACGATTGTAGGTTAACTTGATTTAAGGCGCCAACATCACACTGTAAGATACCCAATACAATTACCAGCAGCAGCTCTTTATTCATTCATCACACATTAAAGCTCGCATTTCAATTAGTCTGTCTTATTGTAGGAGACGACTACACGCATCTGGTTTCGTCTCTGAAATAAGATCAAATCCCCGAATTAATTCTTTCGATAAATAATAGGCGGCGGATGTGCAAGTCGAGGAAAGGGGAGAGGGGTACTTTCACGGCAATGAACACGGGACCTGAGAACTTGAATTCAAAGATCAACGATTGTTGTTAACAAGCGCCGCTATGCTGCGTGTATCAACGCCATCAGGCGACAACTCTGAGCAATACAGCAATACGTTCCACAAATCCAATATAGATGTCAGTCCCAAAAAAGGTGTTTAATTATTTTTTAAGTAACGCAAGTCAGTATAGATTTTTCTCTTCCAAAACAAAACTGTATTAATCATACAATTGTTTCCAGATGGAGCAAACACTAGAGGGAACGGCCCAGTGAAAATTTTCACGTATCAAGCCTTCCAGCGAACCATCGTAAAATCGTTTGTCGAGATTGTAAACTTTTGGAATTGTTACAGTTATAACCCATGGGTCACGCAATTTCGGTCTGCACTTCATTGAACCACGGTGCCCGCGTTACTATGGTGCGGATCTCAGACGTCATATACCTTCTGGTGGCCTGTTGCATCCGGGCACTGCTCGCACGATCGCCTTCCGTGACGTGGGGTAAAACGCGCTGAGACATCTGGAAAGGCAGAAAGCAGATCCTCCAGAGTTTAAGTAGGGAATTTATGAATGCAGCGGATACGTGTATCCATGAACGTAACGCTTTGCCGTTTATGCCTGAAACAAGCTCAAAGGCTCTTTACTCTGATACGGTTCAGCAAGTCACGGGGTAGCCTTCGGGCACGTGACATGTGCTGAAAAACAAAAAAATTCAAAACAGAGGATTCCAAAACAGACGACACGATATCCTCTTGTCAAATACTTGAATTCACTCACAGTCAATATAATTGCAAAAGATATTCTTAATATACTCTCATTTCATCCACAAGAAACATCTTAATTCTACATATGTAATGTTTTGGCAGTATGCTACACTTCATTGATTCACCCTCTGAGAGTCATCATTTACTGTGTGTGGTTTTGTAGAAGTGTTTGGTAAGATTGAGCCGACAAATATTAAAGTTGCGAGAGCGTGGACGTCTCCAAACTGACGCTACGTGAGAGACAAAATCAAACTCGCGGTTGAGATACCGTGTCGATCGAAGCTGATGAAAGGTCGAGTATTTCCTTAGGGCAACCCTAGAATACGTTAAACCATTGTTCTTCTCATATTATAAGAGGAAGAGATTTTTACAATAATTAAGTGCGTGCATGCATGCATGCATGCAAGCATGTGTGTGTATGTATGTATGTATGTATGTATGTATGTATGTATGTATGTATGTATGTATGTATGTATGTATGTATGTATGTATGTATGTATGTATGTATGTATGTATGTATGTATGTATGTATGTATGTATGTATGTATGTATGTATGTATGTATGTATGTATGTATGTATGTATGTGTGTGTGTATGTATGTATCTATGTATCTATGTATCTATTATATATGTATCTATTATGTATGTATTATGTATGTACGTTTCTTCAGATAACTGTAAATGACACAATGATTGTTATTTATTGTCGATTAAAGTTTAAACGTCATAAACTTGTGCATAAAGCAATCATAGGAGCCATGCGTCACAGTTGAAACAGTACTGTTTCAGCAACATTGACACGAAATGTATACGTCAATAAAGCCCAGCAGAATTTGAGCAAATTTATTGTCAAAGGTAGTATTTCCGAGGGAATCCCTTGCTCTATCTAGATCTATCAAATAAATAGGGCAGTGATACCACCAGCATGCAGATGGAATTCAAGGAAAATAAAGTCTTCCCTGAACTCAGTGAACATTCTCTACATTTCAATAAGACGCAATGAAGAAACGGAATGAAACGACAGCTTGCCTCCATCAAGGAGGAGCAGGTCGGAAACACGGTGAAACCTGATTTATCGATGAACGCTGAGCTTCGAATCCCCGAGCAAACTCAAGAGCACGTGAAGCAAATATACACCACAGCGGAGGAGATATCCAAACCAAGCGCAAGGAGTCCTTATTGCGTCAGAGAAACGGCGCGAGGCAGCGGTAATTGCATATTTGAACACGTACTGGCGCATGACAAAAGGTGTAAGATGTTTGGGTAAAAGTGTTTATTGAGCTGATGACCACACGTCCGGATTTTATATTTCAGTGCATTTGGTCAGATTAGTTAATCCTCTGTCAGTTACCGATGAACGCTGTCAATCATAGATAATTTATTTGCTGTTGCTTTCTACCTTACGACATTCGGATAAGTCAAAGGGTAAGTTTATATATATATATATATATATATATATATATATATATATATATATATATATATATAACACATTCCTTTTGAAAAGATATATCGATATCTGTGATGCGTGCATTATATATCCATTATATATGCATAGAAAAAATATATATGTAATCATATATGTGTTATATATACAGACCTATTTGAGTGTTATATATATATATATATATATATATATATATATATATATATATATATATATATATGAGTGTTTATTTAGATGTGTTGTAAGTGGATGGATTGCAATGATAAACGTTCTGAATGTGATGAGGTTAACACAAAGTCGTAATTGTAGAGTATCGGCAAAGTCATAAATCGCCATATCTTTGAAAATTATGGAAGGTTGTCGAAATTTAGCCGGCACTTATCAATTACTTATTCTGTCAAGCCTAATCTTTTTTTTTTATCTAACAGTGGAAAATCAGCTCCTAAATTTAGACAAGAGAGTTTACTTCTGGCGCGAAAGTGCCTGATTATTTGGCGAGACAGTAATCATTGTCGTTAGAGGCGATCGGTGCACATGCGGAGAGATCGAAGGCATTACATCGAGTCCTAGTCGGGGGTGTTTCGGCTAACACTGATGGATCATTTGTGCGCCGTCTCCATGGCGACAGACATCTGTTTGTTTCGCTGCGCTGACCACGCAGTGATGTTAACCCATGATAATGACCTCATGATATGTAACGGGTGTTTAGTTCCTGTGTTTCATGGCGAAAGATGCGTTGAGTTTGGAACAAGCCAGAAGAGCAAATGTATTTTACGAAAATGACAGTAGATGTAACTCTTTTTTTCCCCCATTATTTTCGTTTTCAATGTCACCTACAGTTTATTGTTGTACTCCCCAAGACATATTGAGACATACACGGTATCAAGCTTTTCAGCTCAGCCGGTACATGTGTAAGCTGCATTGTTATTGTTGACAAGTGAATTCTTGTCCGGACTAGAATTCATACGTAGACAATAACAGTGCATTTTACTCGTACATACGTTGTGCCCAGAAGCTGAATAGTGGGTGTTTAAACATTCTTTGGGGAAGTAGAACAAGGAGTTACGATTGACATGCAAAACAGCAATAGTGAAAATCTCATCAAATCTTACAGCTACTGGGCCAAGCCTCAATGACGAACGATTCCTGGGGATACCGGGGAAGGGGGCTGGGATGGGAGGCTTCATTATACTTAAGAATGGAACGGTTTTAGGACTGTTGACATAAAAAAAATCATGACAAATTAACGAAAAAAGGAAGGATGGCGAGCGATCAGGAACCCTTACCACCGGAGATGCGGAAATTTGAAGAAGCCATCGTCAGCATCCAGCAGCTCTCACGGAAGCTCGTTCTCGACGCAACTGTCTGACACGCGATACAAGTTTGGAGACTGTGGCGGTTTTCACAGTCTTGGCGAAGAGATGACCATTTTAATGCACTTTTGGTCAAGGGCGTACATGCATCTCCACCTGTCCGTCGCACGGTCCATTGATCTAATTGAAATTTCGGTTTACAGAGAGGCACGATAATTGGCTTTAATTATATCGCACTCGATTTCCTGTGCGCCCAACGTGATTAAAGTAAGTGTTAGCAGACGCCAAACGTTTGAATTAGTCGGTCTGAAATTTCGCGACTGGACGGCACAGCTGAGTAGTACAACTCGCGTTGATGGAATTCGGTTTGCATTATTAGCCGGCAGTCTCACAGCGTTTTGTTTTCATGATACACACAGCACTCCCTCAGCACTCGCCTTTTCATTATTCTCGGAAACAGGAAAAAAAAAACACGGAAAAGTAATTTCACTTATTGTTCTAAGAATAGACCGTACAGCGCGTATTGAATGCTTAACCGAGATATGACTTGGTGAAATTGACACGCGCCCAGGACACTGTGAGATATTCTTTGGGTTTTGCGATAACTGAAGTATGCGTAGGCTTCGTAATGCATTTGCACGATTGCTTATGAAATAAAGCCAGTCCGCAGAATTTGCGTCATTCGATTCAGCAAACAACTCTGCCTTCCTGGCACAACCTCGGGAGTTCACGCACCCGTCTTGAGACCGCAGCTATTTTTGAATATAGCTCGACCGCTTAATTAACTTACCTTTGGCGTTGGTGGGAACGCGTTCTAAGACAGCAGCGATGTCCTCTCTCGATGCATCCGATTTTATGGTGAGAAATTCAACAACCACCAGGTTGGCCTGCCTTAGACTGAAAATAATATCTCTGGCAGTTCCTTGCCAGTATGCATCCGACGATGAAATAACGACTGAGTACTTCCAACGAAAGCGAAGCATTATCGCCGAGAGTGCGTTCGCAGTTTTAACATTAGATGAGACCGTCCTTGCGAACGAACTATAGGTGCTTCGGTCGGATAACTCGCTTTGCGTGCACGTCCAGGACACCAGAGGGGTAGTCCAATAGCCGGCCAGGCGAGCGATCGGTTCGCAGGCCGCGTAATCAACGGGTCCAATGATTGCATCCAGAGATTTTTCGGTCAGCAAGCCGACCAATTCTACAAGTTCCCCCGTACCGGAACAGCTACTGTTATGCACCAAATACTCTAAATTAATATTCGCGAGGAACTGTGGATTGTTTTTTATGTCGTCAATGGCCAGCTCTGTTGCTATCTGCGGCATTGCCGACGAGTACAGGGAGTCACATCCCAGCGGAGCCAGCAGCCCGATGGTAAAGTTTTCACCGCCCTTGCATAAGAATATGTTCTGCATCAGTAGAAGGAGAGAGGTCCGAAAAAATACACGATTAAACAACTCGGAAATATCGCGTGTCCCACTGACTTGGTTATGAGTATGGATCATACCCATTTTACGGCGAGATCTTCACTCTACCGTCAAGATGTGGCGTTACTTTCAGCAAGGAATAGCTCGATCAGATGGCTAAAGTCGCCGCAAAACATCCTCTGTTCCCATGGCAACATCCGATGGTGTGATGTTTTTTCTCCCGATCTCTCCCAATTAATGACACGCAAGAGGAAAAGTACACGCGACAACGTGTGAGACAGACAGTGAGCCAACTAAGTTCCCGACTCGACTCGCGATCCAACTCACTCCCGTCGAAAACAGACCCCCTAGCGGCTCATAAAAATGTAGGTCGTTTTCATTTCACGGCGGGTGTGAGGCGAACGTACTGAGGAGTGAACGCCAGCGGGAGATGAAATATTCAACGGCGCCACTGCTGCTCCGACTCGCCAAGAAAGAAACAGCGGAACGTTGCATTGTGCAGAACCACGAACGGTTTTTATTAAATTAATGTTCGCACATTTCCCCGAGCTGTGTAAAAAAGAGCATTGGTACGCAATAGGCAATGAACTTTGCCGGTGAACTTTTTGATGCGGAACGGTTGTACATATCTTGACAGCCTCTCGGTAGTCAAAACACATTAATTAATCAAACTTAAAGAAATTGACTTCTGTGAAATGGGTCGATTATATGGTTTACATACAGACTTCAAAAAAAGCAGTTAAAATATCATTCAGTTGCCATGGTTTCAGTGTCAAGGCGTTTCTTAATACGTAGGTGTATGCAATATGCAGATTAGTGACAGTATTCATAAGTGAGTGATTGATGAGACAGCGGACAGAACACTTGTTGGGTTTCCTCTTAATAGATGATGTACATTTCGGTAAGCATACATTCACCTTGGATTACCATAACGAAAAAAATTACTTCCGATCTACAGTACCGTGACTTCGCTCAAAGATAAACAGCGAGCATGCGGAATTCCGTTGTCTTTATCCCCAGCAACTTGGAGAGAAGAAAAACGAGCACATAATTTTCCCCCATAAGCTACTCAGACTCCTGTTTTCTTAATTAATTTTTTCTGATCTTTTGCCAAAGAATATTTCTCTCTTTCATATCCACGGATAAAAAGCACTGAGCATAGGCCAAGCGTTTGGATTATAGCAGCAAATTACGTCAAATTTACCGGGTCTATGATTCCAAATTGCATGCATTTCTCTTTGTTAGCTTTTTGGCGAGTTTAAAAAATAGGAAATAATTTTCAAGTTTTGTCAGGAGTCCGCGTTAGCAGTAGGAAAGTAATAAGGAACAATAAGATTTCGAAAGTCGCCAAAGTGTTTTCCGATAAGCGAATTTTGACAGAAGGTTACTGTACTTAAGCGGCATGGTTTTCAGTATACCTTAAAGGGACAAAGTCGGCCATTTTTTAGGAATTTTGTTTGCTACGAGATACTACTTATATTGTTTGACATGTTGAAAGATACTGAATGAATGGGTGACCATGCATATATATATTCGACCCCGGTTTTAGACAAATTAAATGAAACCATGGCTAAAATGAATTAATGGTCATGACCATTATTTCATTTTCGCGATGGTTTCATGTACCGTGTCTAAAACCGGGGTCGAATGTATATATGCATGGTCACCCATTCATTCAGTATCTTTCAACATGTCAAACAATATAAATAGTATCTTGCATCAAACAAAGTTCATGAAAAATGGCCGACTTTGTCCCTTGAAGGTTCATTGCAGTAAACACATTTTGTCCACGTAGTGTGCAATATGCGCTCAGCTCACCAGATGTATGACAGATTTTCGTTCCACGCGACGAGACAAGAAACGGGCATTTTAGCCCAAGTACGCTCAATATCTTAATCATTGTACACTAGATACTTTACGATTAAATCAATTGGCGTTGTATAGTCCCTTTCTAAATTCCGTGACGTCATGACAAATTTGTAGGACATATAGGCTGTTAAAATTGCTGACGATAACACTGACCTAATGAGACCACATTTCACTTACTGAAGCATGCCCATCTATTGTCAATTTTCGTCGCTCATCAACGGTTGTCGTTCGCATTGTTGTACGGTTATTAAGTGAACAAAAACTTAATTTCATAATTGTTTAGCAAAGGGCAAAAAGCATTTAATTCTATAGCTACTGTTCGATTAAGATTTAATGCATAGGTAATTGAAGTAGATATCATGATGTGTGCTGTCATTCAGAATTTAGCCTTGCAGAACAGGCTGACAATGCTTAAAATTAATCGATAAACAGCCATAATGGAGTGTATGTTGAAAGAATAACAATGCGTCGTCGAAAAAATCATCATACAAGAACAACATAACGGTTGGAGGAACAAACAGAGCAGTATTTCAAAAACAAAAGGTCAGTTAGGCCAAAAAAAAGAAATGTTTAGCTTCTCATCCTCGCGCGCATCGATATCGATCTAGACGTGCAGCGTCGGCCTTTTTTCTAATGTTCATTTTGGGCCACAATAAAAAAGAAAACGTGTGTTTCCGGTAAAATGCCTCCATAATTAGGGTCGGTAAGTCAGGGATTTTGTCTTTTTTATATGTGTACCGGCTGAGACCTATAAAATACGATAAAATTTGGAGCACTCACTCAAAAGTTTTGAAAATGTTCTAGGGTATAGGTATAGGTGGTGTTACAGGAAACACATATATTTTTTTGTGTATGGCCTTACGCACGACAGAAAATGTTACATTTATTTTCTGTCGGATGAGAAGCACACAATATACAGTTCTTAATATTAACTGTATCACAATCATAATGTAAAATGTCAGAATTACTATTATACGTAAACATTTCCTGACTTGGGTTTTCTCATGTCGCAAGTTGAATAGTCGAGCTCAAAAAACAAAAATACAAAAGCTCGTCACCGCATCATTTATCATTTTTGTAAAAGACCAGGATGAGAAATATACCTATTATTTGGGGTGGAGCATAGGAACATTTAGAGTATAGATGTATGCTTTTGTCATTGATCAAATTCTGATGTTTTGCAAATTCTGCAATTTTCTTGGTCGCCCGCGCTGGTCACCCATATGTGATATTTGTAATAACAAATAATAATCAGGGTTTGAAATCTTTAAATATGCGATGCTGACGCTCAACCGCAAGAGAGTTAAAATCATACCTTTACAGAACCATTTCGTCATTTGCATATAAAAGGCTTTAGCCCGGTAAGATTTTTTCCGGTTTTTTCCCAATAATTTTCGAACTTCCTGTAACATGACTTATAGGATCAAGGTATTGCGCTAGGCGTTCTCTTTGCTTTTAGAGGTGCACAATCTGTCTACGTTCTTTACAACACGTTGGAAGAGGTATCTATCCACGGGACACAGACACTCTAATTCCCGTAGCATAGTGCGGGAAAAGCCGTGCCACTGAAGTCAAAATGAAGGAAGGATGGGGAGAGCCATTCACTAGAAGGTGTAATTTCGAAAATTTGTAGCTATGGCTTTCTACGCTCAGATTATACTTCGGTAGTCGTGACTGACTGTTGTAATGAGGAGTCGGGTTCATAGTCTTCATATCTTACGGACTTCTAAGTTGAAAATCTTGACGATGCGTCATCGAGAGAAAGGTTTAAAATCATCGGTGATGCTTTGATGCTTAAGTTTCTAACATTTCATCGCATATCCAAATCCCCAAGTAAATTGAAAATTCCTTGTATGTCAGCCAGCTATGGTAAGACTGGAGTTTATATTTATTAATCTCTTCCTACCCAGTAATGCAATCAATATATTTTTTATTTTGAGGATAATATTCGACCCTGCATACTTTGAAAAAATGCTGTTTATATCACAGTGTACGAACACTCTAGTGTATCCTTCGAACTACTGTCGACTATCTGCGGTCCCTTTGCAGATTCTTTTTTCACAGCTTGTGATCTCCCTTGATTTTATTTAGATTCCTTTCAATAATTCCGATCGTGTTTGCCTCGACATTACGTAAGCTTTAAATACATGATGTATTCTTGAAACTGTCCTGCGCGCGCAGTTACTTATTCATTCCATATTGCCGCAAAGATATAGTGTTCTAGGCTGATGATACCAACGCTGTATGGTAGAGGAATGATGGAGTCAGTCTTTTTATGAAAAAAAGTCCCAGTGGATAATTACAACAGTCGTAAAAAAGAAACGTGCTACACGCTGGTTGTTCTGTTCAAACGCTAGTTATTTCTTGTGTACTTTGTGTCAGCGTGACATCGCTTTGTGCAAAATCAGGTGAGATACATGGTTGATATACCAGCTAAATTTGTTTGCCATTTGTAACGATGAAAAACCCCCGCACGTGGGCTTTCAGTTCCACATGTAAATCCAAAATAGCGATTGTTACATGCAAAACTTCAATTTCTGAGTTAAATTTTGCTCCGCGTTTTTTCACAAGAGCGTCGTACCTCACTACTTATATACATAGTGAAGACGTGGGACGCTGTTAGTCTGTCTAAGACCATGCAGAGGTTTTCACTGACGCGGACGTACTGTACATTTGCAATAACCCCCTCCCCCCCCCTCCCCCGCAAGTGAGACTTTACGCACGGATTGCTAAAGAGTAAAAGAAACACATACTGTTACCTGTACCCTCAATATACCAAGGACAGTCAGTGAAGCTTCCTTGTCAGATCACGATGCAAACGTGGTATCGCAGACGACATCGAAAATCATCGGTTGCATCTGTTTGTAGGGTGTCATGAAGATATCATATACGGTGCCGTGCACAATTTTAGTATATTGCAAACTGCTAGAGGTTATCCATGGCTACACATACGGCTATTTTTATCATTTACTCGATCGACATGTGTAATGCTCTTCACGGCCATGAACAAAAAGATCTCTCGGGGTCTACATTTATAACTTCCAGAGCCGCTGGAGCATTTCCATCACATGTATATATTGCTAAGGAGCAAGAAAAAAACACAACTTGGCAGCCTATTACATTTAACCACACTCGAGAAATTTAAGAATTGCTTCGAAATTTTTTTGGTTTGTTTTTTGTTTTTAGTTTTTTCTGTTTTGTTTAGGTGTTGTTGTTGTTGTTTTGTTGTTCTGTTTCGGGGGTTGGTATGGACAAAGACTATATCATCCTAGAAACTTTAAGATTGCCCATAGTACAGAAATTCTTGTTTGTCCTGTTGACGATGAAACCGAAAGCGTCCCTATGCTTCAATTTCACACTTACGTTTCTTCTCTGTTTGCGAACCGTTTCATCTGTTGACTTTTTTGACGCATTGTAAGTCACTGTCAATTGTCTGAATTCAGGTGTTCATGTTACATTGCGTATATACTTTCGCTCGGACTCGTTTCAGTTAAGTTCCCCCACTCTTGAAAGATAACACTACTTGACAGTCGCGTAACATGAGATCATTGCGAAAGTATTGCCAACAATTCAACCGTTTTTGAATTTAAAAACTTTTTTTATGAAGGACTGAATAGTTTAGCAGAGTATTGCGATATAATTCCACTAGAAAGGAGAGTGGTCTTACCACATCATGGACATAAGGCTGTACTTCGAAAGCGATGATTGCCATTCAAAAAAGCCATGGTAAGGCGGGTATACTAAGATTAGCTCCCCCTTTCATCTTCGTGTTGTCACACCGAACAGCTCGACGGGACAATAAACAGCGTAAAGCGCATTGAGAGACAAACTTTGCCCTCAAAACTGCATTTATATTTGTAACTTGCCGTTAAAAATGACAGGACTACCGGGAAAATCCCGACAGTGTCATGAGTACTGATAATGCCGCCTAGGTCATAACATAGACCCTGGAGCGAGGGTCTACATAGTCATAATAACTTGGCTAAGAACGAAAGACAAACTGAGCCTGGTCTATTACCATGTCTTTTTTTAGATTTACTTGTCGGAATTTTATTGTCAGAAAAAGCTGACAGTGCCAATCTCCACACACGGGGATTTCAAATCGCTTCTCCGTGAAGGGACAACAGTTAATCTGACATTTCAGAGAGCTAATCTTCAAGCGTCGTGCCTTTCTACTCAGAGAAGGCGTCGATGTCCTAGGGATTGCATGTGACCTGTTTTCGGATCCTCCAAGAGGCTTGTCTCAACCATTTTCGTGCTTTAGGGGCAGCCAAATAAACCGTTGGCGTGAATGGGTGTTCCTAATTGGTGTCATAGTGATGGGAGTGCGGGCAAATTTTACTTGTTTTCGCAAAATCGTTACTTTTTTTCAGTACACGGTGTCGAAAAACATCCTATGGTGTGGACAGTTCTGGGAGGTTTCCGCCGAATGGGGAGGCAACATAACGTCGCAAGAAGAGGGAAGGTGTAGCTTCTATATAAGGGAGGAGAAAACTAACAGCCTGGGGGTTCAAATCATGGCGGGACAGTTGCGAAACAGCTTTCACCCCCTTTAAAATATTACTTCTATTATAAGCATCGTATATTTACGTGTAAATTGCCTCTCGTTACGAATTCTCTTTAAGTTGCCTATCTGGCCGCCCCTTGTGGTTGCTAGGCGTTCGGATGTATCCATTATTTCGATCGAGTGACGGTTAGCCGGCGTTTGTAGATGCTAACAGCTACAAACAATATCTGAAAGCAGTTGAACGGACGTTGTTTAAAATAATAACGATACCACTTAAATGATTTATATCATTCTATCAACATCTCTTTTGCGATCGTTTTTCTTTAAAAATTATCTTTTAAAACATGAATCATTAGTAATGGAACGAAGATTATCTCATGTTTGTTTTGGAACACCTTGACCTAATTGGGTCAAAAGCTCTTTTCTTTTATCCGCACATGATTGCTAATTAAGAATTCATTACTTTCTCCCATTCAATAATGCACACGCTGTATTGGGGAGGGGGGGTTGAGGAAAGGGAATAAATGAGTATGAACAAATGTATTTAGGTTGTTCGCTCTGCACCACTTAAAAAAATCAATATATAATTCACTTGTTGTTTTTTTCATATTTTCCCTGTATAAACACTGCATTATTCATCGAAACCTGTGGCGCTCCCTTGAGAAATTACCGATTTACTATTCTTAATGGAGGATGGATCGCCCTTCAAACACAGCTATAGAGGCAGACAATTAAACGCTTTGCCTCGAGGGAGTGCTTCGATGGAGGAAGCGTACACTTGATTTTGCCAATTCCGAAAGTCATGACGAGTGGGTTAACTATTGGCCCGTACAGTCTGAGAGTCGGGGTTATGAGGTCACTATACATGTATATGTTATTATGGATTAACTCAGAACAAGGCGAATGACGCTGACGTAGACAATTTCACTTGCTTGATGATTCAAACAGTTATTTGAGTTCCAATACATCTGCGCATAGTGGTTATTTTCAGAGGGAAATGCTTGAAAGCTGCCTTTTAGCGGCACTTTTATTATTGTGTCAATTTCTAGGAACGTGAAGGGGCTCAGCGCTTATCAAGTGTCCATAGATGTCCGTCCGTCTGTCTGTCTGTCTGTCTGTCTGTCTGTCTGTCTGTCTGTCTGTCTGTCTGTCTGTCTGTCTGTCTGTCTGTTTGTCTGTCTGAATGTATGTATGTATGTATGTATGTATGTATGTATGTATGTATGTATGTATGTATGAATGTATGAATGTATGTATGTATGTATGTATGTACGTATGTATGTGTGTGTGTCATTCCCGCATGCGCACATTCTAGAACAAGTCGATGTCTTGTATGATCGAGATGAGTGATAGCAGAGAAATATTCTTTCTAGTTTCAGTGAGAAAATTGGATGAGGGGTGTTATAAAGCTTATATTTGTTTGTAAAGCATACCGTTAATAACCTCGCCCCTATGAATCGCCCAAAAAGCCCGTTCCGCTGGGCGCAAGGCCCCGTGACATAGACTTGAGGGGACGACAGTAAGACACTGTGGGAAATAAACGTATGCTGTAACCCTCATACTCATAGCTAGTCAATATGTCCATAACATTAGATATCACCGGCACTATTCCTAAGTGTCAATTTTTGGCAGCTCAGCAGACGCTATCTCACGGCAGGAACTAACTGAGACGCTTTCAATTTTTATAGGACATTGCAATAGTTTACAGAGCTGTTCAGGCTGGACCTAGGCTAGCAACCATCATAAAATGCATAACACGACTCACCTTATATTTCGTATATACTACCCTTTTCAGTAATAGAGCGCGAAGCCACTGCAGTGAACTGCAATAAAACTGCTCACACTAATTAGTTTCAGCTGCAGCCAGCTGGCAAAGTCGACAACATTGTATGTCCCATGCAGACAGTTGGTCTGGGGAAGTTGAAATAAAAAAAAATTGTACATGGACCAGTGCATGGTAATGTTACATTGTAAATTAATCTTGAACACAGGGTGCCGATCGTAAACTCTCATTTACAACTCGAGCCTCAGACAGAGCTAGTTTTGCCTTTGTACAGCAGACTTTTTGGTCTTTATCAAGTAGCCTTGTTCAACACCAAAGTGGCCACGGCTACAGCTGAAACTAATTAGTGTAAGCAGTTTTATTGCAGTTCACTGCAGTGGCTTCGCGCTCTATTATTGCAAATGGTTGTAAATTGTAAACTCACACGTACAGATCAGATACGATGGAGCAGATCATTCGAATGCTAAATAAGTACCATACCAAAATTAAAATAAATACACAGTATGTTTGCGTTGTTATGAATGGATTTTTTTATTTTGGCTTTTATGGAAGGCACAATAGAGTAACAATGTCAGTTGCAAAAACCGCGAACTTTTAAACGTCCCTATAGTCTATATTGAGATTTTCGTGTATTTCTGTAGTGCATTGTATCAGTATTATTGCATGTAGTAGTATAATATTTCTTGTATTTAGGGAAAGCCCTTTGATTTCGGGGGAGGGTTAGGAAATGAGTATGGCAGGAGCAATTTTTTGTCCTTCACAGTGACAGCAATTTTATTTTCTATTGTCAGTTCAGCATCAAATTATTTTGCCGTAGCCAGAAGCAATGCAAATCTATGGGAATATTTTTCTTAGTCTATTAAAGGATCGGTTTATTTTTCTCCTTCACCTGCGGACAATTTATTTACCAAAATTCTCAATCCTTCCCCCCTCCCGAAATCAAATAGTTCTCTCCTTACTAATCTGCCCCGTACCATACCCTAAACATACATGTACAATGTCGTTCTGTGCTTGTGTATTTGTTGCATATATATACCGAGTCACAGGATGCCTTTCAGCGCAGGAGCGATTAGGAGCAAACAGATTTCGTTATTGCATACAGAGAGGTGAAATATCTTCTGAAGCAGTAATTTCGGATTGATAATCGGATTTGATCCGCCGATGATTCGTAAAAGCTAATGGGGTAGCCGATATGATTTGGAAAACAATAAGCATCTGGCAACAAATAGTATAGCGAGTGAAACACACTTAGAACACTTTGATATGACGTTCAAGCGCTTTCCGCTGGATTAAGCAAGGATTTGAAGACCTGGAATCGGACAATCGTGAAGTGAGCTGCATATATTGATTATTAGAAGCCGGTAACATGGCATTCTATTTCGAACATGCCCCGTCGTTTTTTCAAAGATCTCAAGAAGCATGACCTTGATGACGAATTTGAGGCAAAACTCTGCATCAAGTAACGGCTGGCAATTGTCAAACAGAGTGGAATATTCGATATTGTTTCGGCACTTGATGTATATGTATATAGATTTGTTACACAAATAACACGATTGGACTGATTTAGGAGAAAGGGTATTGTAGTAATGTTGCTTTAATCGGCAAATTTAGGCTTATCTACTTTTCTTGTTTTGCAATTCACTTGTTTTTGTTGGTAGTTTTAATATTGCAACTTTCAGCAACAGGGCACCTAACACTTGTTGTGTTAAAGTATAATGTAGGGTTTAGGCAGTTCTTCGGAGCGGAGTGATCATGAGGTTAAGGTAGAACGCGCCTCGGGGACAGAAATTCGGACTCTCTCACTTTTACAATTCTTTTCTGATCTACCACTTGTGGGGGTTCTTTTTAAAGAAAACTTTTCACTGTTTTAGTTTTTTGAAAATTTTATTTTTTCTCCATAGAGTTAACACGGGGGTGGCGGCCATTTTGAATTTCAATTATCGGGGAAATTTGGGCTACTAGTATTTGTTTCTCTAGTACCAAAATTTGCACCCCCTCCCCGATTTTTATTCTTGATTTTGAAAGAGAATGGTTGAAATATTCCGTGAGAAAAGTTTGAGCAAAAGTTTAAGTCTTTCACTTTCGAGACGCATACTACCTTAAGTGAATGCAGGAAGTGACATTTTCTCTGATTCAATTCTGCGTTTGAAACTCCTAGCAGCTTGCTAACTAAAGAAATTGTCTCTTTTTACAGTTCAGACGAAGATTCGCTTGAAACTGCAGATTTGTCGGTTATTTTTTAACGAGATTAGCGCTATCATGAAACGTTTCTTCAAAGCAGGCGACACACACATAGTATATTGTAACTTGTTACTCGCAGTCACAGATTAGAATAAATATAAGCACCCATTCAAATACAAGTACCATAACAAGCTTTATGGTGTATGTGTCTATCCTGCTGTATGGAGGGTGATTTCCAAGCCAGCCTCGGCCCATGCAGCTGGCAATCACCTCTATAATTGTTGCTATTCCCAGTAAAATGCTTTAACGTCCCAGCCCCCCTGAACAGTAATTTGCGATAATTTCTGTGGTATTTAATCACCGATTCAACCATCTGTGGAATGAGGAAAAAAATATGGGTTGTAATAAAAAAAGTCGCTGCTGTTGCTATTGAATGGCTCAGTGAACTGCAGTGACCGACCGACCGTGATCAACTTCCCCGCTAACCGTGGGCGACAGTAAATTCATTTTATCTATTATATGGTCGGCAGCAATTTTGAACTCTGTAGGAAAAAATACCAAACAAACAAACAAACATTCCAACAGGAAGAGCAAACCAAGAAGGTTGACTTATAATTCATATAATTCGTGCAAATGAAACATTTTATAGTACAGCAATATTTTTCTTGATTTTTCACATTTTCCATTCGGTGAGAACACATATTTCCGCTCGAGTTTTGCGGACGTTCGATGATATTTTTATGCCTGCAAATTGAATATGCCGTGCATTTGTTCAATAGCTCAAATTTGCGATCAGTCTCCTGGAACTGTTCAGTTCAGAACTTTTACAAAATGCTCTCCGTTTCCGTTTGTTCATCACGGTTGCCCCTTCACGTGAGAAGACATCCTGTCGCAACCAGAAATACATCTTCATCGAAAACAGTCTTTTCATGCGTTTACAAAGAATGCCAAATGACGAGCTGAAAAAAGTATTGATGTGTCAAACTTAAAGCAATCAATTCACTTTATATCGACTTGACACAACTTACGAGTAAGGTCATACAAAACACCGATAGATTTGTAAACATATATGACAGGAGTTTCTAAACGCCCACAGTTTTCTTCAGACCTGTTCTGATGTTCGGAACAAAGGAACATAGCGCTCAAACTTGAAGGATTCATATTTGTTGTTACATGTTTTCGACCATGTTTCTGAAATCTCGTCGGGAGCATAAAGCGTTCACCGAGGCGCGCGAGACAGACGTCGGCTCTCTGACGCACGCATGAGCTAGCCCGTCAATAACTTAATGGTGTCGATAATGAGTCTAATTCAGTTTCTCGTCCACATTTTCACATTTTGCTGCGCCAAGTCTACGATGTTCCCATCTGTAACCTTGTCACTCAGAAACACCACAAGGGCCCGCCCGTCTTCTCCCGGCGTTCGATACACACAACTGTTTGGCATTCCGACGATCGATGACAGAACGTGCGCACAAGTGATGACGTCACCTCATATTGACGTTTTGATGAATTGAGAGATTGGCACTTGCAAGTCTGTGAGTTAATTTTGATTTCACTTTTCACTTATAATTATTGCATCAAATAACAATCGTTCTTTAGGTTCGATACAGCGGCTGATAAAAATGTATTATATTACCGTGCCCTGTCCATTGCGTTTTAATTGGCCGAGCTGAACCACGTGACTGCCCACAAATACACAGTAATGGTTTGTTTTCATGCCCTTGAATATGAATAATATCGTAAACATAGTAACTTTACGGCTAAAACGAAAATTGTGATTTGTACAAAGATCATAATCAATCACAAAATATAATGGAGCATTTGTGGGCCAAGTTGAGACGCTTTTTTCAAAAAAATCTCCGGATTTTCAAAATTTTGCAGCGCGCACTACTCATGCACTGACAGGTTCTTGGACCCCGTTGCCGTTCGCACTGGAAATTGTCGTAAATTTTGACGGTTTTTCGGGGTTCGTTGATAATGTAATGGAAATAACAGACTCCGCGCTGACCATGAACGTTTATTTATGGGCGCGGGCTCGAAGAAAGCCAAAGAACGGGCTCGGCAAGCCTCGCCCGTTAATTTTTGGCTTTCCTCTCGCCCTTGCCCATAACGTTCATGGTCAGCGCGGAGTCCGTTCTTTCTATATTCAATGCATTTGTCACGAATGCTTCTTCTGAAAATGCTACACTGCGGCTCTCAAGTTTGTGTTGTGAACAATAAATTTGATACTTATGGCGATGACATGAGCAGTGAATTATACCATATTGGTGATTCCGTAATCTCATATCTATGACAGTGGTAATTTTTTCAGCTGTCAGGCTGAATCGTCGAAGGGGATACCGAACAGGGTATCGTATAATAGCTTTTAAAGTTTCCGGTTTATCTACTTCAACTGATGAAGTAAACTGCATCCACGATGGATGGATGGAGAACTAGGAATGGAAAAAACCATACTACACTCCAGGCAAACACCTGCTTTCAGTTGTCATGATTGGCTACGGCTACTACCGCCATGTATGAATGCCTTCCTCGCGTTTCTTACGTGGGACTGCCACAAGTCAATCATTAGTATATCCTTATGTCTTGCTGGTGAATATAATATCAACGCCAACAGATTGCTGAGTCGACAACAAAAAGTTAGAAAATTTCTACGTTTTGTAATCCACGCAACGTTTTTTCCTGGCATGAAAAAGCTCTCAGCACTTTCTCTATGTTTAAGATTGCTTTAAAAGTTGATGTCAAAGGTGGAATTTCTCGGCAGATTGAATGTAACAGGCAAATGGTTAAATTCATGTCAGTGACCTATTTGCATATCGGACTCTCACACTTTTTCGCAATTATCGTACCTTTTTGGTCTTCTTCTCGTGGTGGCTCGTTTTGAAGCTCATGGAGTGAAAGAAGTTTCATCGGCTGCTTTTTTGTGAAAATCGAAGATAAAAAATCGAAAACTACATTTCCCTTTTGAGTTAACACAGGGATGGCGATTAGTTTTAATTTAAAATATCTGTAAATGTTTGGCAAGTGTCTCCGGTAACATATTTTGCACTGAAACCCTACTTTTTAATTGTTTCTTGATTTCGAAGGGAATGGTTTGAAGTTTCCGCTTCCAATCTCGAGATGCGTACTTCCTTAAGGCCTCTGGTCTAAGTACCTGCGTGGAAGAATTTCAAAGTAGTCTGGTTTTCAAGATCAAGAAGTAAATTTATTTCGTGCATACGATTGGTACTTTTGGATTTGGTTACCATTTTTGCTTTCAACCGGACAATAGCTCAGTGTTGGACATGTTTCTTTTTTTCTCTACTATATAATACATATTTAATTACTCTCCCGAAAGTTTTTTTGAAATACAGTATGTTAACCTTGCATCTACCACGATTCGTACACAATACACAATGTCGTCGTCCGTAAGGTAGAATGCGACAGATATTTGGACCCTCAAACTTTTCCAATTCTTTTCTGATCTACAACTTGTAGGGATTCATTTCAATGCTCTTGGTGTAAGAAAACTTTTTACTGTCTTAGTTTTTCCACAGTCGAAAATTTTATTTTTCTCCATAGAGTTAAAACAGGGGAGGCGGCCATTTTGAATTTCAAATATCGGTAAATCTTGGGTAACTGTTTCTCTAGTACCAAAATTTGACCTCCGATTTTTATTCTCGATTTAGATAATTGTCGAAAGATTCCTTGAAGAAAGTTTGACCAAAAGTTTTCACTTTCAAGGCACATACTACCTTCAACGAATTTTAATCCAGGCGGAAATTCAGTCGTCAAAATGACATTGGACATCACAGACGTAAAAGCTTCGTTGGCAAGTTGAATAATGTAATTTACTCGCAGGGACAAATTTCTAGAAAACGCGACAAAAATTACGAAACTAGTGAAGGAAGGGGTCAAGGGAGATCCACAGACTTCCGATATAAGAGTCTACATAATGCTTACATTGTTGAGGACTAAAGCTCTGAACTTTTCCGTTTAGACCATACATGTCACCATCCGCCGAGAAGGTACTCCATACTCAAGCAACACGTTAAGCTTCTGCCAAAATATACATTCAATATGGTTCTATGCTTAATTACGTTAAATAGGAATAGAAACTTAAGCCTTTAATTGTCATTACTAATATACATCTGATCGATGCATACTGAGTACAGATCTAAATCAACAAATGTGTCTTCCGTGCCTGGCTAAATCTACAGATCAAATAAATTAAAAGATTTATATTCCTTTGCAATACTGGTATTGGGAAGATGTGTTCCTTGCTATTTATTCGTAAATTATTCCCACAAGAAAAGGCACCGGATGTTTTTATTCATTAGAGAGAGAGAGAGAGAGAGAGAGAGAGAGAGAGAGAGAGAGAGAGAGAGAGAGAGAGAGAGAGAGAGAGAGAGAGAGAGAGAGAGAGAGAGAGAGAGAGAGAGAGAGAGAGAGACAGAGACAGAGAGACAGAGACACAGAGACAGAGACAGACAGACAGACAGACAGACAGACAGACAGACAGACAGACAGACAAACAAATAAACAGACAAACAATTTGTTTCGCATTCAAGTTTCCGTTTGCGTTAATTTCTAAGTTCTCTCGTCATGGCTTAAACGTGATTTTGATATAGAAAGGTGTCAGTCTAACATTTCCGTGTGAAAATGTTGTCATAGAAACACTACTCGAGAAAAGGTCCAAATGTCTCTCAAAATTGTGATGAGAATTCACTGTCACTTGCTAAAAAATTTAATATCGTCGACAACGTCAAATCGATTTGGGTTGTTTACTTTTTGGCAGGACGAGAGAGCCGTGTGGCATCTATAAGGCGTTATTGAAAAGGTAATGTCTGCTGTGTATAATTGCTGTGCATAGTACTTACAATAGTCAGGTGCAAATACAGGTAAATTTCGATATTGAGCTGGTGCCTCTATAATATTATACATCTAAACACTCTATTTCTCGCTTCAACTATTTAGCAACACAGCTGCCGGTGTGTTTAGCCAGGCGCCGGGTACATTGATTCCTGGTTTGCAAATCAATATTACATGCAAAAATATGCTGACAATTTACGCGTTTAGAGTGTAAACCCGTGCAAAAATGTTGCCTTCTCGCCAAACAAGGACAATTTAAAACCGTACAAATTAAAATTAGTCATAACGGATCGATGAGTTCAAACGACAGCGGAAAAGAATGCATGGCAACTTCAAAAAGTCGTATAAATCTCTTGTTGCTAAACAGTATTTCTAAAAGTGTTGTATGAATACGGCAACCCATTAAACGATGCTTAGATGAAAGTGTGGTTAAATATGATATGCATATTTGTATAGTAATATGGAACAGGTTCAGAGAAATAGTCGATAATTAATAGTGATAATAGAAAAAAGATTGGCGGTATTTAATGTGTACTGTGATTATTTTTGAAAATGCTCCTGAAAGATTTGGTACTGGATTTGTTTTGATCAGTCACTGAAAAAGCGTTATACAACACCCAAGAGCCATGTAAATTATTTTTTCGGTTGATTTTCCCGTTTTAAGGAACCGCACTAGAAAGTTTAGCGGTACTCTTAGTCCCACTGCCACAGCATAATGTGCAATAGGTTTTGTGTATCGAGTACTATATAATATATATATATATATATATATATATATATATATATATATATATATATATATATATATATATATATATATATATCAGTGATTCATTGCAGTATTAATTAGGCTACCAAATCTCAGTTATACTAACCTTTTTAATGTAATATTCTGCCTGTTCTAAAACTATTTTCTTAGAATGCTCACATCCACTCCTCTCTGTCTTGTCTTTGTGTTAAACAGAGCCTTGCGGTGTCTTTCACGAAAGCCCTTCTTCAAGAAATGAATATTGTCTATATTCACCCATCCAGTAAACCTTACCTGTCACCAGACAGAAGAATAACCTCAACTATGGTATTACTGTAACAGGACGTTGAACTTTTCCTTCGAGCAGGGAACAGTTCGTTTGACCTAAAACACCCGGTGGTGGAAAATCTTACCCTTGGTCTTTTCGTTTGCGGTTCCAGCTGCTGTAAAATTTTAAAAAGTCACAAATTATTGAGGAGTGACGGAACATCGATGATGTCATCGTCTGTATCCACCTGATGGTGAGGAAATTAATCTCGGCTATTGGATTAAGAGTGAAATTTATTCGCCTGGGACAGAGCTTGTAAAATTACTTTTCAAGATCACTGTCAATGAGAAGCGATGAGTCAATATTTATGGAGAGGTCTATTTTATCTTCATTGAACTAGTTCACGTTTGATTTACTCGTCACAGAACACTGATTCATAATTATGATCAGGTGTTGCAGCAAATACCCTTTAGATAGATACCTTAGATCATCTAAGTCAACAATCTCCGTGCTGTTTTTTTTTCAAGATTGTCTTGCCTTATTGATAGTATTTTCAGCGTTACGTCACAAGGAAGCGAATACGTGATGGTGATTGAAAGTGTGAATTTTCATCTATCGAACATATACCGCGTACCTCGACTTTTTTACACTAATAAAATCTTCCCCTGAAAGTTAAGTATTGCATACTATGGTGAGCAAACAAAATAATTTTAGTGTTTGTGTCATATTTTGCCAGGATAAAAAAGAATATCAATGTTATTATTCTTACAGTATTTCAGATTATAAAACCGAATCTGCTATTCATGTTTTAAATTAATTTCGACGTGTTTATTTGCAAAATTCTATCTGGCATTGTAGAAACCTGACGGTGAACACCATTCTTCAAAAGACGTAAGCCAACATGATACAAGCGACATATTACTTTGGAAACGCAACAGTGTTTTTAGATGGAATTCTGCATACGAAGGGAATTTCTTTTGTTGTCATGGCGATATGCAGTAAGATTTGCATGCATGCATTCAATGGACTTTGACAAATACCAAAATATATAGAATGGTTCAATCCTATGTTAGCTTGCCACCATAATTATACGATATCTCGGTTTTCGTCTACATGATATGCTCAACCACAGTAATCCTAAAGTAAATTGGATTAGATTCTAGCAATTATTATTACTAGTACCTGATCAGCGAGAAACAAAGAAAGCAAATTTGCCTTCCATGATATTTTGCGTCTTTTAATTTGTTATCGATGCGTCCATGCATGCACTAATTAAGAATCAAAACAACTCATATACCGATTACTAGTACTCCTTAAGTTGCTTGCACTTCTTGGAACAAAAATGTATTACGATTTCGAGGATGTAATAAATCGCTTTTTAATGACTTATATCCCATAATCTTGTCTCTCTAAGACTGCAGTATCCCATGGATTCAAAAAATAAGCTCAAGTCAGTGTTTTCATCGAGAGGAGTAATCTGTTTGGCCATGACTTCTTGGGTTTGCGGTTCTGGACTTCAAGGTGATGTAGCAAGGGTGTACTTCCCTTCACATCGTAAGCTCACTTCACATGATATCTCGCTGTTCCCCGCGTGACATGCAACGCTTCATTTATACAGCGTGCATGGCCGAGAACGCACGGTTCCTGGCATTCTTTTTGATCCACACTCGCTCTCCTGTCCACTTGACAAGTATTAAAAAAAGTAATCATCGTTCAAAGATGTTATGAGCAGTGGACAGGATGTCAGACTCGCTGTCGTAGGAGGGTGAGTTCGAAACTCACAAAACACAAAACTGTTTTAGCGCTCATACAGAAAGTGACTGACGGATACATGACGTTTTAACATATACACAACATTACATTATATATAGCTTTGTTAATACCGGTGAGTTTTGTGACGTCATACCCTTAGATTATTACTGATAACGTATACGATTAGCCAGCATTGTGGCTGTGATTCACAGCGCTGTGCGAGCAAACATCATACCCTCTGACGGATGCCTCTTGCAAATGGCTTAAAGTTGGTGACAAAACTGTTTAGTCGCTGTATAACAACGCACGAGTGAGCCGGTTTATATATTCAATGAATATTGTAAACTATATATTGAATGAACTCCTCTTCCCGGCCTACAATAGACGAAAGCAAACTTTGCACAACATAATGTACGAGGAAGAGCCGAGCACATTATGGGGTGCAAAGTTTGCTTGAGTCCATTATGGACCGGGAGGTACATTATTGCTTATATTTTATAGTTTTGGCGATACCAGTGGATTTGTAGATGTTGAAAACATCTTCGGCCAGGTCCCAAATACAAAATTGTAACCATTTTAGTTCTGAACAATATGTAAATTTTTCATTTACAATATTAGGTTCATCCTTTGATGAGTGTCAAGTGCATTATAAACAAGAACGTTCGAAGCCTGGATATTTATGCTTTGGAATAAAGGATTTATATTTTCTTTATTACAACTTTTTGAAGGTTGTTCCCCCTCCCAACAAGTAAGTACCTGACTCTAGACTCGCCGCGTCCCTGGGCGATGTCTGTGATAATCTCCAACATTTGAAGGTCGCTCTCTCACACTACGGATTACAGGAAATCTTGCTGCTTACCATGAACAGATGCGTCCGTATCTGTCAAGTGACTGCAGGCTGAACCGCTGACCTTGATTTACCTAATCTTCACAGCACAATGAGATATTAATTTCCTTGTACCTGATCATTTGGTGTACCCCTAACTTCGGGTTATCTTATTTCAGGATATTGCAAGCTGTGAAGAACAGATTCAAAGTTAATATTCATTTTCTCTGTATCTCTCAGCAAAATTAATTTCCTAAATGTTACAATAGACCCATTCTACAAATCCTTCCTCTTAGTCAAGGTTATACTTGACCGCTGGAAAGCACTATGCGGTTCGACTTGGAGTCTTCTTTAGGTATTATCTATAGCGGCGTCTCAAGCCCCTGTTTGATATTTTGCTGAGTATTTTTGTATTGCTGTAAAATACTACTCCTTGCAAAGATTCAATGTAGGCCGGTTCAGTGTTGAAATTGTCAACCCAGCGCGTATGTGTGTATTGTCCAATTATAACTGTTGACAACTGAATTTTAGTCCGGAATAGAATTCAACGGGTTCAGCTGAGCTTTACCTTTTAATATCAATTTGGGCGAAATACGGGTCACATAAAGGCTGTGTGATTACTCGGAATATATGACAACCTTTACAAATATATCAAAATTTAAGGTAGTTGCGCCTCGGAAGTGAAAGACTTAAACTCTTGCTCAAACTTTCCTCAATGAAACCTTCAACCATTCTCCTACTAAA
Source organism: Ptychodera flava (assembly GCF_041260155.1). NCBI lineage: Eukaryota > Metazoa > Hemichordata > Enteropneusta > Ptychoderidae > Ptychodera > Ptychodera flava. Next base: position 23,765,379 of record NC_091946.1, on the reverse strand, counting down.
TCAACAATAAAAATCAGAGGTTGCGTGCAAAGTTTGGAGCTTGAGCAACACATTACCCAATATTTACCGATATTTGAAATTCAAAATGGCCGCCATCCCTGTGTTAACTCTATCGAAAAAAATCCAATTTTCGATTTTGAGAAACCTTGAAGACGGTGACATTTGCTCTTACTCCAAGAGCTTCAAAATGAACCCCCACAAGTAGTGGTTAAGAAAAGAATGAGAAAATTTGAGAGTCCGAATATCCGTGCCCGAGGCGCATTCGACTTCAATAACAGGACATTTTGCTTGAAGTGTTGAAATACTAGACATGGCTTTCAAAGTCGTGTTTTATTAATGACAATGAGAAGTGCCATATAACGGCTCAGTGGGTCAACAAAAGCTAAATTCAGTCAATACGAAATGGTATCAGACAGATGAACTGCTTTCACACTGAGGACAAATCTGCAGTACAAAATGATAGATATGATCAGTTCTTTCACTTGACCTGGACTATACTGCAGCTCATGTGTAACGGGTATAGGAGTTTAGTCCTGCTATCTGCGAAATTCGATAATGTTTTTGATCGCAGTGTCTACAACAGTGTACACAACTTCTATGAATGTAGGAAGGCTAGACCAATGTTAAAATCATGCGCTGAAAATACGCAAACGGGTCAGAAAAGCAAGTTTTTTTCCTCAAACTTGCTCACATACGTAAGGTCTTTAATCATGAGTCTTATCTGGCCATTTTATTTCTGATGGTAGCAACTGGGAACTTTGAGCTGTATTCCTGTAATATACCATGTAATGTTCACAATAAACTATCGAGTCATATGCAAATAAGTTTACTACGTCATGGAAGTTGTCAGTTTACTATTTTGCATATGCCATGTACGTAGACCCTAAACTTCGATTCACTCACTGACATTCTGCAACAAACTCTTGCGTTCATTTGTTTCTCTATTTTTATACACTTCTCTGTTTTAGACAAATATATGTACGTACTAGTGGCGATCTTAGTATTGAAAAGGGAAAACAGCTTTCTAAGCTAGTAAAACCTCGATGAGGTAATTTGATTGCAATATCCGATACCTTGTATAATAACTTGCGGGATAATTACATTACCATATTGGGTAACGCTGGTTACCTGAGGGACTGAAAGTCTAGCAAGAACTCTGCTGCTAATATAAGTAATGTATCTTCCATTGCTCAGTCAGATTTGCAGTTCAATGGTTCATACTTGAATTACAAACTTCTCGGATGGACATGCGAATGACGTAGTCGATATTCGGTAGTTGGACGAAACTGTCAATGGCATGTGGACAGAGTTGAACAAACAAAGGCACATTTAACTTCTTACGCCAAGTGCTGGCGCTTACATCAACGACAGCAGATTTTTTGCATCCGGTTAAGAGAGAGAGAGAGAGAGAGAGAGAGAGAGAGAGAGAGAGAGAGAGAGAGAGAGAGAGAGAGAGAGAGAGAGAGAGAGAGAGAGAGAGAGAGAGAGAGAGAGAGCGACAAAGAGACAGAGACTGAGAGACAGACAGAGACAGAGAGGCAAAGACAATGAGAGGGAGAGACAGACAGACAGAGACAGAGAGGCAAAGACAATGAGAGGGAGAGACAGACAGACAGAGACAGACAGAGACAGAGAGACAGACAGATACAGAGAGGGAGAGACAGAGACAGAGACAGAGACAGAGACAAGAGACAGAGACAGACAGACATACAGAGACAGAGAGGCAAAGACAGAGAGAGGGAGAGACAGACAGACAGAGACAGACAGGGAGAAAGACAGATAGAGACACAGACAGATACAGAGAGAGAGAGAGAGAGAGAGAGAGAGAGAGAGAGAGAGAGAGAGAGAGAGAGAGAGAGAGAGAGAGAGAGGCAATACTCAGCTTCATACAAAGTCCAAGAAATTCTCCCCGCAGATTATCGAGCGCGAGATCAATAATTTATTATACTGAATCGTTATTTGGGGCAAAGGTACCTTTTGTTCTATGAAGTATCGCGCCGCGGGGGCTCCATGAATACTAAATGATATTAGTCACCGATTTTATTCTGCTTTGTTGAATATTTCATACCGGATATTTTCATATCCTACTCTATTTTCAAGTATTCTTCTGGTCTCTGCCTCTGCTCCTCCGATATTTGCAAGTATGTTTTCGGTCTTCCTTTACGTCCTGATACCCGTCATTGTGGGAAAGCAGCTGAGGAAATAGAGTCGAGTGCGTCGAAAGTCCACAGAAAATCAGAGTTTGGAATTTGAGTATGGAGTTTTGCAGTAGGGATTAGGCCAAGTACAGCAATGGACGCTGAAAGTTTAGAAGTATTAAGGTTGTACGCTCCTTGAAATTGAAAGATAAACTTTGCTAAATCTATTCTCAAGGCGACTTTAAAGACTCCCCCTTGAATCAAGAATAAAAATTAGGGGTAGTCGTCAACAATCGGTACGAATGAAACACATTACCCAATATTTACCGATACTTGAAATTCAAGTTGAAAATGGCCGTTATCTCTGTGTTAACTCTATGGCGACAATTAAATCTTTCGATTCCCAAGAAAATAAGCCGGAAGAGAACTTTATTTATTCGCTGAGCTTCAGAATGAGTCTCACAAGTGGTAGACAAAAGCGGTATTGAAAGCGTTCGAGAGTTCGAATATCTGCCTCCGAAATGCTTTCCACTTTAAATTGCCATCTCAAACTGTCTAAGATGCAATAAGGTTCCAACCATTACATGAAGGCCTTGGAGGGACTTTGTCGGCAGAGTACAGATCGTGAGTTTTGTTTTTTTAGACGAGCTGTTTTTTACAAAAACATTACCATTATAGTCGAGTGAAAAATATTCGGACGGGGAACTTCGCGAACAACTCTTGAAATCGTCTTGTATAGTGTATGAAAGGGCTTATGTCGTCCGTTCAATATATGCAATATGTGAGTCCCGGGTTATTAAATGTATCTATTCGCATTTAAGGTAGAATGCGCCTAGGGGACAGACATTCGGACTCTCAAATTTCTACAATTTTTTTCTGATCTACCACTTGTGGGGGCTCTTTTAAAGGTCTTGGAGAAAGCAAAACTTTCACCGTCTTAGTTTTTCGAAAATCCAAAATTTTAGCTTTCCCCATAGAGTTAACACAGGGAAGTGGCCATTTTTTATTTCAAATGTCGTAAAATGTTGAGTAATGTGTTTCGCTAGTTCCAAACCGTTGACCCCTGATTTTGTTTGCTGATTTGTTAAGAGAATAGTTGAAAGTTTCATGTAGGAAAGTTTGAGCAAAAGTTTAAGTCTTTCACTTTTGAGGCGCATACTACCTTAATGTGTTGACATGTACTATTTGATGGCATTTCATTTAACAATGGCTGATGCTAGGTGCTACTACGAGAGGCATTCTCTTATAATAAATATGTTTGCAATGCAAATGAGGTACTTCACGTCTTTAAATCGGCCAATCATTATACAGAAAAAATTCACATTTGATGAAAATAACTGGCAAAGAGAACGGTTCGCACGAATGCGCCTTTCTTTCAATTTCGAACACGTCTCACTTACATGCAAGAGTTTGCTCGTCCGATATTATCATTAAAAATATATCAGCGTAACTTCTATTTCGTTGAGGTCAAAACTTACCACTAGTCTACCACCCTGAGAAGGAAGTGTTAAGTTTTTCTTGGGTAAGAAATCATTGTTTATAATCAGAAAGAAATTAGGAAATGCGAAACTTACATCTTAAACTTCCCAACTGCCAACATTATATGAGCAACCATAGAGTCTTTTTTCTTAGTTTGAAGAAAGGTTTAGCAGAATCAGTTGATGAGTGATACACAAAAGGCTCCAAGAGAAATATATTGATCCGATCATTTAGTCTAAATTTTATATAATGACATTTAGATATACATGAAAGCGATACCTTAATGCTCGTTTTACCTCTAGTCTTGCTACGTTATAAGGTATATCTGTCCACGTGCGCCTAAGTAAACTATACTTATTATTTTGAAAAATGAATTTATTCAACGGAACAAAATAGAAAAATTGAAGAATCCACATGCTAGTCAGCTAGAGGAATACGTTAGCATAATCAATTTAATGTAATTTTTTTCTCCGTTTAAGGATCCCTTTTCTCTGTAAAATATGAATATAATGGCAATAAGATGAGAAAAGATAAAAAAAAATATACTTTGTAACCACATAGGACCGCCCCAGTGTTATATAGACCAAACATACAGGAGTGTGGCCAATTTCATGAAACGTCCATGAATTCATATCGACGACCACAAAAATTAAGTCTTCGTGGCAACACGTTAGGCAAAACGGCCAGAGAAGCATTTAGGCATTTGTATGAGACTGACTCAACGAAAGTATAACCAGATCCTGATTGACGATTGCAAGAATCGAGAACTTGTATACCCTGGGAAAAAAAAAAAATATATATATAATATATATATATATATATATATATATATAATATATATATATATATATATATTTAATATATATATATTATACACATATATATACACATATATATAAATATATATATATATATATATATATATATATATATATATATATATATATATATATATATATATATATATATATATATATATATATAATATGCTACACACTGATCCGACGAATGGCAGCGATAAATTGAAAATTAAGACATACGGATAAGAAGAGCGTGCAAATGCTGTGTGTACAAGCAATTAAAAGTTGTCCCAAGAGGTATAGCTAAATACTTGTAGCGTGTTCGACGTTAAAACACATCAAAGTCAATTTTTATCTTCAATTGTCGCTCCATTGTGCACATAGAGAAAGGTTGCTTTCAGGAGAACGTGAAGATGATTAACTATGAAATTGCAGTATTGCTACTCATTCTTTTTTTAGATGAAGTGTTTTATTCATGGACTGAGATACAATGTACTTCAGGGCGTTGCCTTTTGGACAGAATGCTATTGCATTAAGACTAAAATGTATCTCGTTGTCACCAATCTTTGCGTCTAACAGTTAAAGTCATCACCACTCTGACAAATTGCGTGTGTGAAATTACCCGAATTAAATGGTGAAGTCTCTTTACCATTGCGTGTTTCAGAGTTAGACGTTCTCTTGCGTCTCAAATACTTCCTTTATCGCGAAAACCCTTAGTCGTATTATCTTTTTTCTGTCCCTCATTTCAATATATTTACAAGTGTTTGCGTTTGAAATGAAATCTTGTCCAAGTGATCCATTTACTGAGATGAGTAGATTATTCACTGTAAGATTATTTTTTTGCCTTTCTTGTCGTAGCAACATGTAATCGGATCATAGAAAAGTCTTTTCACGGGGTAACTTGATCATAACTAGTTACAAGACCTATGCGAAACAGCGCCACAGGAATAAATCATTGGTAGATTCTCTGAAAATTTGTATACAGCACTCCTAGGGATTTTTCAAAAGGACAGAGTCCATTTCTTCAAACATTGATTTCGTATCGCTATACATCGATAAGATATATCAAATGCTGACAATTTGGTTGAAAAAATACCCCCAGTATTTCGAACATTGAGGAAAGATATAAAAAGGGCGACGCAATTTCTGATATCCACAAACGGCTGCTCTCAGCCCCTACTGAATCTCAGTGTGAGGAAAAGCGAGGTTAAACTTGACAACAATCGTATACGTGCATATCAGCATTTTTTCAGTTCACCATTTCTCTGTTAAAGGTGTTTCACACTTAGTGGTTTAAAAACCCGCCAGGGAATAACTCTGTCTGCTGTAACATCCATAATGTGTGTGGAAAATTCAGCCGTTTCGTTGCTAAAACAATGAAAAAAAGAGAAAAAGATGTACACAAAATGCTCTCTTTCGCAATATATAAACTTTATCAATGTTATTTTCAGTTATGTAACCCCAAGCTATACAGCAACAATCTAACCCTCCATATCAAACCATGATATAGCGCATTATGAATTTGGATAAAAGGAAAATAGCAAAGCCCAGCAAAATAAATAGTCCTTAAAGTATAGATTTTGGCTCAATACTACTTTCAACTTACTTGAAGTACTAGGGTTAATGTTTCGCCTAATCAATCTTATTGCTAACACAAATTCAAGCTATTTACCTATTGTATTTTTCTGTATGTTTTACAAGTCACTGTACGAAACATGTACATTTTGGAAGAATCATATATGTATTATCTCTATATTATTTTATCCCCACGATTCATTTCAATTTACTTTGTATTTATTTTGTATACTGTTAGTTTTGTGAGCCCCGAAGAACATTACGTATTTTTAGTAAATCGGTCGCTCATGAAAAGTGTAAATAAATAAATAAAATAAAATAAATTCCTGCGCGGCGATTTTCAAGCGGTCTTAATTTCTACGTCTGTTTCATCCCTCTAGCAAAGTTTCGAGAGAAGATGACTTTCAAGGCTAGATTTTCTGAGGACTTCGGCAGACATCGATTACCGATCTGTGATTCTGACTTGGCATTCGGAAAGTACACTACACTCTACAGATGCTCACGTTGGCAGCACTCTCTCAAATTATCACAGGTGACATTCTTACCGATCGAAACTCGTCAATCGAATCGGATCGAAAAAGCAAGGCACGGCGTTGACGAGCCACGGTCAAACTAATCAATGTGTAATCCTGGTAAAGATGACTCCAACAGCGCCCACCTTCATTCAATATGCATGCGGAGAATAAAAATGACATTCTCCAAGGCAGAATTGAAACATAATACCTCTTAGTTTAAGGTCTTTTACAACTCTTCTCAACGACTATGTTGTAATTTACTTCATAGCGAGCTTTTTGGAGGAAAAAGAGTTTGCTTCAATTAAATTAGAAATTCCAGACATGCAATCGAGCAAGACATTGCGATCAAAGAAAAATGTAATCACGTGAGATCATAATGAGATATTTTCCTAAACTCCTACTATCTGAAATTACACTGCCGCGGCATCCAATTGAAGCTATACGCTATCAGAAACGATAGGGAGTGAAGTCTGGTAAGCTGAACTTTCGCAACACGGCTCCCGTCTGTACGTTCCCCTGTCAACACTGTCATACACATTCATGTCTAAATGCGTCGACGTGCTTGTCATGTAAGAGGATTCTGGGTAAAAGCATATTTCTCGAGGGTCTATGGTAAAAGGAATGTAATGTAAGTTCGTAAAAGTTTGATGTGTTTTGTATGCTTTCCTTCAACGTCACTATATGTAACCGTCAGTTGCAAATAAAACACATAACTAATTTAAACAGCAAGCCTATATATGACTCGTTAGAGTTCAGGTGTGTGTATTCAGGCGATGAAAGGAAATACGGAGTTGAATGTAAGGGCATTTCTTACTTTTCTTGAGTGAGACACTCAAGTCTGTCTTTTTTTTCTCGATATTCTTGTACAGTATCAAGTGCGGCATTTACTGAGATAAGTGGGTTTTCCATTGCTAGACTGTTATAAGTGCTAAAACCTTTGCTGTTGTGACAGTCATGTTGTAAGCCTAAATATTTCAAACGATTAATCCGGATTCGGATCGTATCTAATCTCATAATCGATACAAGATAACAGCACAAACTCAATTAGTAGATCTTGGGCAATTTTTGATTTATCTGATTGGGCTTTTTAAAGAGACTGGGTCTCCTTCTTAGGACATTATTTCAATCATAATTGTAATATAAGAGAAATCGTGTACCTCATTCACCGTCCGCAAACATGCTAAAAATGTGATGTACAAAACATGTCTTCTATTAGTATTGTCAACATTTAGAAAAAGATGAAGAACAGGGTGGTGCAATTCATGATATCTGTCATATATATATATATATATATATATATATATATATATATATATATATATATATATATATATATATATATATATATATATATATATATATATATACATACATATATTATATATATATATATATATATATATATATATATATATATATATATATATATATATATATATATATATATATATATATATATATATATACACACACACACACATATAAATGTATACAATGTGCCCTCCCGGTTATCACCGTAATGGCTTTATGGCAATCTCTAAACTTGGGCACAGAGAGTACGGTTACACATTGTTGAGGATTGAAATATGGACTCACCAGAGTGCTCAAACGGCAACACGTACCATGAGCGAAGCATACTGCCAACAGTGAACGCCCCTTATTACGCAAGAGGCTGCTCAAGATATATATATATATATATATATATATATATATATATATATATATATACTCATATATATGTGTATATATATATATATATATATATATATATATATATATATATATATATATATATATATATATATAATATATATATATATATATATATATATATATATATATGCTCATGACTGAACGGCTGCTTTCAAAACCTGCGAACCTCGACGGATAACGTAACAACGAAGTTATACTAGGCAACAACCGCATTGTGTATTGATATTTTTGGAGTTCGCAATTGACCCTTACAAAGCATTCCGTACTTGTTGACCCTCAAACTAACCAAAGAGAACGTCTTTGACTTTTAAGCGTACACACGTTTTCAAATATTCGACCGTTCAAGTCCAGGAAATATTGATGCATGGTAGGTTTTTCAGAAACACCGGTCGACAGTCTATCCCTGTCAGTCCCTCGAGCACAATTTCGAGTGAGGATGGCTTTCAGAACAACATATTTTGAGGACGAAGCAGACATCGATCACAGATTTGTAATATTGCCTTGACATTCACAAACTATGTAGGGTACTTTCCCATCTGCATGTTCATGTTGACAGAACTTAAAAGTCACACAGATGTATACAACATGCTCACCAATCAAAACTTGTCAATCGAAACGATTTGAAAAAGGAAGGCGCGTCCCTGACGTGTGGCGGTTGAGCTAGTTATAGTTAATTAGTAGTGCTGATAACATTACTCGAGTAGTGTCCATCTGTTTCCAATGTGCGTTGAGTACAAACAATCTTTGACAAAGAGAGAAATAAAGTCATAACCCCTCTTGTTTTAAAGAATTTTCACATCCTGCTCGTCTCATGGGTAGTAATTCATGTCATCAGGTCTATCTAATCTTATCTATTATCTAGTCTTATCTAATCTTGTTTACTGAAACATGACATCAAGCACGCTATTACGAGAAAATATGACCCTGTGAGGTCATTCTAAGAGATTTTCATATTTTCTGTCACACCAACTACCTGACACATTAAGTTAGAACGCGCCTCCGGGACATATAGTCGGGCTTTCAAATTTCTACGATTCTTTTCTGATCTACCACTTGCGGGGGCTCATTTTAAAGCTCTTGGAGAAATAAAATCTTTCATCGTCTTAGTTTTTCGAAAATCCAAAATTCAATTCCGCCTTAGAGTTGGCACAGGAATGGCGACCATTTTGAATTTCAAATATCGCAAAATGTTGGGTAGTTTGTTTCGCTAGTTCCAAACTTTGCACGGTGACCCCCCGATTTTTATTGTTGATTTGGTAAGAGAATGGTTGAAAGTTTCATTCAGGAAATTTTGAGCAAAAGTTTAGATCTTTCATACTGCTGGTGTTTGCAAGTCCGGGTGTAAGCTGACCTGTCCCTGAGGGTTCTTTCACGGCACGGGTTTCATCTGTACGTTCCCTGTCAAAACTGTCATTTCACTTTTATGTCTGAACGCGTCAACGCGTTTGTCATATCAGAAAACTTTAACATCATTCAATACAAACGTCATTTGTACAAATAAACACATTTTATTAATTTAAGCAGCCGTTCTATTTATGAATCGTTTGATGTCAGGTGTGTGTACTTTTCGACAAAGTCAAACAAAGCGACAACTTGTAAAGGTGTTCTGTACTTTTCTTAAGTTAGACGCTCATGTTTTCATTATTTTCTGCGTTACTGTGCTATACCAAGTTTTCTATTTACTGAAGAGGAAAGAATTCTTTATGGCAAGACTTAAAGTTGTTTGACCCTTTTTGTTGTCACAGTGGCAACATGTATTCAGCTCGTAAGAAAAATACTTTCCATTGATTCTTCTGATCATGTCTAGTCACGTGAGTAATACAAGAAAACGGTATAGGAATCAACCATTAGAAATTGGGACATTTTAATTCAACGCGGGAATTTTTTAATGGGACAGAGCCGCTTTCTTTGGACATTGTTTAAATCACGGTTGTATCATTACAGAATCAATTACTTCATACAGCATCTTCAAATATGCTCAAAAAGTGGAATGACAAAAATTACCTTTAGTATTGCCCACATTTAAAAAGGACAAAGAAATGGTAGATGCGGTTTCTGATATTTATCAGGTATAAATTTATGCGCCAACTGCTACTCTCCAAAGCTGCAAACATGTTGTAAAGTATGACGTTACACTCGACATTAATCATACCTTTTCTTCGATGTCTTTGAAGCTCGCCATTTATCCTTGAAAGCCCTTCCATATTTCTTAATATAAAACTCGCAAAAAAGAGAACGACTTTGCCAATTAAGCATTCACATACTTTCAAAGTTCGACTGTTTCATATAAAAGTCGACAAGTATACGTATTCTTACCGGGAAAATTTATATATCAAGGTCGAATTTCCATCCCTGCCCATCCCTTCGAGAGAGAGAGTGACTTTAACAACTAGAAATACTGAGGAAACTGCAGACATCTATTACTGATCTGTAATATTGACTTGACATTCGGAAGTGCCTTCGATACTTTCCCATCTGTATTTTCATGTTTATTTTACTCTGTCACGTATACACACAACATTCTCACCAATCGAAACTCGCCAATCGAACAACCAAGGCACGTCCTTGACCTTCGCGTGCAAAAACAGTCATTATATCATATCATGCTATGTAAATTTAAGAAAAAAGTTACTTTTTTGGCTTTATAATGCTAAAAAACAGGACTCAAACAGCGCCCACCTTCTTGTATCATTGTGCGACGAGTAAATCAAAGTTTGATGTTCACGAAGGAATTTGATTGTAATACTTCTAATTTTCTGGTGTTTAATATTCTCTGTCGTAGAAAAGTTTTATTCGATATAAATTACAGAATTTCAAAAGTGCAATCTTGCAACACAACACGAGAAAATGAAATCACGTGAGATCATGATATTTTTTCAAAACCTTTTCACGCCTACGTACCTGGAATTAATCTTCCTTCTCTCACATCTGTACATATGCCAACAGACAGGAAATTGACGTACAGTTTGTAAGGTACTAATCATGGATGTCACCGGTACGTTCGCTGTTTACACGGTCACCCAACTTCCATGTCTGAGCATGTCAGCGGATCAGTCATATTGGAAATAATTCCCGAGAACCGTATACAATATAAGTTCCTAAAAATAGGTAACTATTTCTGCACTTTACGTTTGCACGAAGATCCCAGTGATCAAGAATGGTTTACGATGTTTAGAAAGCCCTGGAATTATAATTATATACTAAAGAATTTGAAATTCTGTACTGCCTACCACAGACAGTAGAGAAATAGTGTGATTACCAATGCTTTAAATAAACTGTGAAAAGTAACCCAGATTTCCCAAGCACAGATACAAAAGACAGGACAAATGATTCTGTGTTTCAATTTCCCAATCAGTGACATTTTAAGTTTTCTTTTTAAACAAATCGTCGTTTGTGTAGAGAACACAGTGGAAATGATTGAAAACAAAAAGTTCTGGTGCCAGTATCAATTGCACGCTTGAAAGGGAGTGTGTAAAACGCTCAACAACAGAAACGTTAAAATTCTCATAATTTAAAAATGTAAACAGAGCTTAGAAAGAGGTTAAGCACGATTACGTCACTCTAGTATGTAAACGTCAATTGCAAATAAAACAATTTAATAATTTAAACAGCCGTCCTATTTATGAATCATTGGATTTCAGGTGTGTGTATTTTGGCGGTAAATGCAAACATGCAGATGAATGTAAGGGTATTCTGTACATTTCTCGAGTTAGTCTGACAGTCAATATTTTTTTATTGTGTTCTTTGTGTGCTTCAAAGCTGTCAACACTGAGATCGTCAAGCAATTTGCTACCCTGTGACACCTGCCAACCCTTCAAATTCACACTGCGCCTGCGTCAGATTCCTGAACATTGAAGGGATATATAGAGTGTACATTTCTTGACTCGGAGAAGCGTGATTGGTCAGAACTGTTCATACTTGAAGTGATTTATTGGGGAATATTATAAGGCAGTAAAAACAACATGTTTTGTGGGCGCCTGTTGTACGTACGCGCAGTTGGGCTTTAAACAATCATCATCATCAAAATTATCGTCATCGTCATCATCATCATCATCAAAGTCACCATCGACGTTGTCGTCGGCACAATAATCACCATCACCATGAAATAGTCAAATGCCAGAAAAATCACCGTAACTAAAAGAGACAGCAGAAATTTGCATGCACTGAAATCAAATATGTAAATACGCGTCTTTTCTCTCATATAACAGTGAGTTATTGTGCATCCACTCGAATCTGTGATTATTTTGCTCCACTTTCCTGGCCATTTTTGGACATTAAGTTAATAAATCTCTCCGGTCTCATTATTGGTCAATCGGCAGAAAAGCGTTACAGCATTGGTAGAGGAACTTTGAGAATATTGGCCGAGGGAGCAGTAGTTATATCAACTTTAGGATGAGATAAATTGTGTGTTAATGTAATACGTATTCTAAATTCGAATTATACGTTTGGTTCGCGTATTGCATGTGTGGCCATATGTTAACCATTTCTTCGATAATTAACATTTTTGTAAAATTTTAACCCTGTCGGCTATATTTTGAAGTCTTCCGATACCAGCCGTCGACAATAAAATGCAGTATTATTTCTGTTCAGAAAACCAGACACACATTATCATATTCTTGAGTTTGCTCGTTCTGTATTACGTCACCGCCCTTTACTGACTTATTTTTTTATTTTATCCTACCTAAAAATAAAAGGTTAAAGTCTGAAAGCTCACAAGTATGGTAGCTAGGAAATAATTCAAGTGTTCGTACTGCCTTCGCGTGAAAGCCCGTGACTTTATTGTTCAGGAAAACGTGACTGAACACCTACGAGGCAATCATGGACACGCCGACAGTGCTTTCATCTCCCCACTCCACAGGTTTTCAATTATGCCGACGTTATCACACAAAATACCAACAATCAACGTTCACGTCTTCGGATGCGGCAAAACATAGCCAGCGGCGAGTCTGTGGCGTCACAGCAGGGACCCAGCTGAATTTTAACAATCTTTCGCCGCTTCCAACATCATTTGAACATCCCTAGGTACAAAGAAAGCCGTCGATTTTTAAGACTCCAGAACTAATACGAGCCTGATTTGCATAACTTTTGGCACCCTGCCAGCAGGCTGACCTTGTAAGGTATACGCTTAGATGGACTGGATGACCTAAATAACGAACAGTAGGAAGTCATGATACTCTCTCTAATACCTTTCTTATTTTTAGTCTGAGACTAAAATGGAGCGGTGGGTCGTGCAAACAAACAACCCACAAATATCTGGTGGCCATCCTTACGCACTTTACGTTATACAGTTAAGTATTTCGAAAACGTAATTAAATAAACTCTATGTACCGACTGGTATGGCTGTATGTGTTATATTGCCCATGAAAACTGTTTTATTGTACAGTATTACTGAGAGCAAACACAGCCAGCATCATTTATCGCCCAAGCAATATTTATGGGCAGAATGCGAAAACAATGTAGCTAGAAGACAGCATTGAAGAAATATTTTTTTCACTGGTTTACAACTGCTGAGGGCTAACTTTGAATAGTGAGAAATTCGAGCTATCGAAATCTTGTTTTAAAAATCACGATGTAAATTTTCCCTTTGGAGTAGTTTTTTTTTTTTTGAATCACGGAGGACATGTCAAAAATTGAAAATCTTCGTTTGCTTTTTTATTTCTTAATCATAGTTCAATCCGTAAGCGACATTTGATGAGAAAAGTTTAACTTTTTAATATACGAGGTGTGTGTAACCGTAGTGAACAGTACATGCGCAGACCTCGCTCATTGACAAAGGGACTACGTTGCTACTACTGATTTTTGATACTTTCTTTGTCATGAAACCATTCTCAAAGTCAACTATGCACTCAAATATGCACTCGAAAAATCATACATGTAATAAGGGTCGAATATGCTTAGTTGTACTGAACGCTTAAAGGTATGTAGTGCAAGTGTGCCAGAGCAGTCGGCAGCTCATTTCCATATATCTGGTACATCATGAAGTAAAGTAGTCCTGGACGACACTGGAAAGTGTATATTTTCTTTCACTTTAGAATGGGTAGTTGAGCTTATTAATTCCATAAATGTCATAGGGACAATTAAATGAAAAATACTTCTTTTGCCAGGGCATGGAAAAAACCCGGCATGTACATGTCTACATATTTGCAACAAACGGAATCATCGATTTCGACGTCCTGTTCAGAAGGCAAGAGTAGCTTTGCAACCGTAAGAAACACGATTGGAACTAATTTGGGATAATTGGATTTTCATATTTTTCAAATTTTTCAAAAGTGTTAGCTGAATGTTGCAATATTGCAAGTTACTCATAAAAACAAGTGTGTAATGTAAAAAGAAAAGCAGATGAGATAACATTTGTAGATTAAATCGGCATTACTTCACCATCCAATTATCCCAAATTAGTTCCAATCGTGTTAAGACGAGCATATATAGTCTACAATATTTCAATTCTGAGATATAATAAGCAAGTCATAGAAAAATCCTTTCTTCCCACCTATTTTAAGGACGATGCATCCATCTTTCTTGAAGTTTGGTTTTTTTTTGGTTTTGGTTTTTGTTATTCAAACTTAAATTTAAACCTAAAAACTCCTAAAGAGGAGTAAATTATGCTATGAACATTTATTGATGCACGGAGCTAACATGGAGAAAACACACTATAAATTTCGCTAATACCACAACTTCCGTGAACTCCCCCCCCCCCCCCCCGTGCCCTTCCCAATAATTTTGATGGACATCAAATATGAGTCAGATGTTTCACTGGACTGGAAGCATAGCGGACAATTACACTTATTTACACAATTTACACGATTGGAGAAGTACAAAGAGGCGCACTTGTTCAAGGAGTGGTCACATAAGAGACTTTCAAGGCGGCAAAGGGAACAGAGATTGGGACAGGGAGTCAAAAAAGGGAGCAGAAATAGAGACACGACTGAACACTAGCTACTATAGTATTGATACTAGAGTTCGATCAGGAGTGGCAGCGAAAAAGAAAACTGCATTATTGAAAAGAAGGTTGCTCTGCTGCCTACGGTGTGAAACTAGGAGACAAACAGATAGGAAGACAGCTACGAGGACAAAATAAACAGTGACAGAAGGAAACCAAAAGATAAAGCGATACAGGAGAAACAAATCATCGTTGATGACACAGTCCCCACTTGTTAATTGGTAGTTTGATTACAAGTCCTCGGAGAGCGAGGATAGTCCTGTTCACGAAGTGGCTCGTGTACAAAACGATTTAATAGCATTATTATTATCTTTTAATTGGCCATTCTCGAGCCACTGTGTATGGACATAGCATTATTCTTTATTATCTTTTAATTGAGCATCCTTGAGGGCACGTGGACGGGTCCTGCAGCCCCCAGAGGCAGACACCAAATACACGAAACAAAACGGCCGCCACGCGGCCATATTGGATCGAATCACAAAAATCGATGTGCATATGTATGACATAGGGAGTAATCCTTGTATAAAATGTGAATGAAATCGCTCCAGGCATCTCTGAGATCTGCGTGAACGGACCCTCGCACGGACATGACCTATAAGTGCCTCCGGAAGATGTCCATGGGGACTAATAAAGTGGGAGACAGAAACGGAGCAGAGAGGAAAACAATAGTGTGTAAGCAGCAATTGTTATCATTTATTACTTTTCACTCATAATTGCCGTTTATAAACTACATAACACGAACATGAAACTCGCAATCTTGCATCCATATTGTCAATCAAAGTAAAACATGCTGAAAATAATTACAACAGCATGGATTCAAAATAACATTATTTTTTCTACAAAAATAACAATATTCTTCAGAATTCAATTACAACAACCAACACTTTACACAATTGAAGGGCCAGATATTGTGAATGAAAACAGTTAAATTAGCGTTGTTCGCATGCACATAATTTGACTGGGACCTGGCCAGGCATAAAATTATCCTCTTTTATTCCTTTGGTCTGTGCCTACACTGGATCATTTGAAGAAGGTGCCTGGCTCAGAGTCAACACACTCGCTACATTAACAGTCTGTGACCTGTAACTACCTCAATTCAAATCATATGCTAACAGTGAGGCCATGCCTCAACTTGAACCACAATCAATGCAATATGTTAACACAAAATTACAGGCCGGCTGGAATTATTTGTCTGACCTAAACCATCTTCACAACCCGAACAAAAACGGTCCGAATCTGGACTGAGCTGGCGTGTCCATGTGGATCATTTTTGTGCCGTCTTAAAACCTACACCAACTCAGGTCCGAGTCAGATTGTCTTGTGTGAACTCCAATGTTGCCCAGGTTGATAAGCTTTCAATGTTAGAGCCCTGAAAAGTCAACCACTGCAGAAACACACAAGATATTATCCAAACTGGAAGATTGCAATCCAGGAAATTCTCGATCGGATCAAAACTCACAGCATACAGCACCTATATGTAGTAACCTGGCAAGGCCATCAGGGTCAAAACCTCACAGCTGAATCCCAACCAATAAAAAGAGTGGTTAAATAACAGAGCTGAGATACAACTCCTCCTCAACACACAGTAGAGTTCACAAAACACTTGCACATATATACACGCTATCGTACATAGAACACAAACTTGACTGTTGTCAGCCGTAATAGGATGATGTTGTAACCTCCACAAATGTAATAATCTCCACAAATGTAATATCAACCACAATTGTAATAAAATCAACCACAAATGTAATAAAATAGTCAACCATTAATGTAACAACCCGCAACCACAAATGTAATAAACAAATTAACCATAAATGTAATAAAATTCAACCATAAATGTAATAAACTTGAATTGCATATGTGATCATTTGTTTATCAATGCCCTGAGTAAATAATAACTTTAATAAGACTGAAACTAGGTTTCCTTTCTGAAACACAGAATAGAATACTTTGAGAACGCTATCAGAAAACGGCGAGGTACTGATCAAACCGTTATATAATGGAAGTGGAACAGCAGTTCCAGACACTGATAATTACATAATAAGGAAGCGTCAAAATAACTCGTCAACCAGTGATACCTCACAAAGTTTATGACAGACGACTCAGAACAAATAACAGAGAAATATAAAACCTTATAACAGAAACTTACGACACAAAACATGTTGACGAGAACATATATTTCAATCTAGTAGAAAACAATACGAACACTACCTTGAACACAGTAGAACAAAATTAGACATCCTGGCATCCCTAGTGAAGGAACAAACTTCAAGTGGGACAACATAGGAATACAGACAATCTATCGATTATTCCACACAATTTATCCACTGAAGACGAATTTGAGGCGATTGATTAAAAAAGTACGGCAATTTTCGAAAAACCGGCGTTAAAGGATCGTAGTGTTATACAGTCTTCCCCACTCTGGAGTAGAGACTGCACTGACGTTCAGATTACAGCTGTGTCTAGCCATGGCCAATCAGTTCTGTACACAAAACAGGGAAACGCAAAATACACTTTCAAATATGCAAAACACACTAAACGCAAACAATTAAGACATGAATAATGTGTGGAGTTGCTTTCCTTATTACATAGATCAATATTTAAGGGCTAATTCCTCAATTGCGACGACAAAATAGATTTATTACATTTATGGTTGACAAGTATTACATTTATGGGTGATTTTTTTATTACATTTATGGTTACCATTTATTACATTTGTGGTTGGTGTTTTTATTACATTTATGGTTGATTTTTGTTACATTTATGGGCGATATTACATTTATGGGTGCATTTTATTACAATTGTGGTTGATATTACATTTGTGGAGATTATTACATTTGTGGAGGTTACAGATGTACTCGAGCTCCTCCGGGCAGTTAACTTTTCAGATTTGTCAATCTGAAAACTCGTCAGCGAAGACAATGAAGCTGCTGTTATCAGAAGCTGTGCGCTCCAACCGAGTAAAGTGATGTAAAAATAACAATACAAAAATTACAATATAATGATGAATTAATTGGGTAAAACACATGCAATTGAAGAGTGATCCAATCAAATGATTCAATTAAATTTGATAAATTAACAAGGAAATTTAAATTTGGTGTGTTTATGTAAGCTATTCAATTGAAATTACAACAAAATGAATCTTACATAATGCATAGTGGGGAATGTATCATAATGGATGTGAAGCTTTGTTTCATATTTCAGTGAGTGAAAGACAGGTGCCTACCTTAACCTTCACAGCAAGGTAGAAAGTGCCGAGGGGATAGATATTCGAACTGTCAGTCTTTTACAAAACGGTTTTGGTCTAACACTTGTGGGGCTCGTTTTGAAGCCCATGCTATAGGTAAAGTCTTCCCCGGCAAATATCGTTGGGAAATTTGAGAGCGAAAGGGCATTGTTAAAGAATACTGGATCCCACGCAGAACAATTTTACAAATTAACATAATCCTAGGGGTCCCATTTTCTATTTTTTCTTAGAGGACACCAAAGAAAGACATATTAATCCTTTGAGCACCAAAATATTTTTGCTGCCTCTATAAAATGTAACCCAGACAATTTTTTAAAGATTTTTTTCAAAATTTTGATCAAAAACTGTATCTAATGAAAAGTGATTTCCATCTGGTCCAAAATTGTAAGACAAATTTTTTAAATTAATAAAAATTGGTAAAAATTTTGCACTAAAATTTTGGAGGGTAAATTTTCAGTACTCAAAGGGTTAATTTTGTAAATACAATTTGGTCTAGTACTCTTCAAAGCCCAAACTCAGATTCCTAAACCTATTTACCCCTAAATCCCTGTAAAATGGTTTACAATTCCTATTGGCGACAATGGGTTTCGGCCAGACTATGGCAGTGAAAGGGTTAAGTTGAAGCATAGACTTTAAAAACGGATGGTTGAAGTTACATCGAGCAAATGCTAACAATCGCGGCGTAGTACATGTAAGTGTGTAATATTTCAGTAATTCTGCATGGTTATTGTCAATGTGAATGACATGGAATGGGATTGATGAAATAACACTGTGAGCTTGCATTGTTTTGACGTTGCGTAAAAGATGAGCGCATCTCTCATGCAATGTTGAAGTTTTAACGGAGCACCATGACAACAAATTACCATCCCTTTGTTGCAGCATGTGCCGTTTTGATCCGAAAATGATCAGAAAAATCTGTAAATTGTTTTGATTACTTGTATTTCCAATATTCCAACTCTTGTCATGTCAAATAATATGACATGAAACGTTTTACACTTATCTTTTGTAAAAATAAATTACAACAGAGAACATTAATTGCAAATTAATACCATGGTTTGTTTCTCGAGATCTCACACAAAGAAAATAATCACGTTACTCATTTAAAATTTTAATGAATATTTCAAAAATGGATTTTATCAGACCAACAAGCTAGCGTATATTTAGCCCCTAGCTGCATGGCTCTTTGAATCAACAACAAACTCTATTTGAAATCGTGTTGCTATGTTGGATAAACATGACCTATGACATGAAACGGCATTGCACTGACATTTGGCTAAAAGAAATCAAAAGTGGGAAAATGCCCAGAGTAAAATAAGTACCACATTACATACAAACTTAAACTGCAGCAAACTGCAGCATCATTACTTAGAATTTAAGCGAATTTTTTGTCAGTCATTCTCACTAACTGCTGCATACAACTCGCTGATTGGTTTCCATGGAAGAAAAGAACTGGAGATAGCCACATTTATATTTTCAAGTCAATCAACCACAATCATCTATTTTTTCAGAACAATGCTGGAAAGGATAATCTCCCATCCTTTTTCCTTTTTTTGCACTCAAATTAACATCTTTTTTAATGTGCACTCAAATTTAAAAAATCTAATTAAATTAAAATTATTTTAATTTTACAAGAAAAATAATTTTTACTCCCGAGGTAAGTTCTGCAAAATGAGATTGACAGTGATGTAAAATATATACAGCTTAGAGATGAGTAAAATTTACATATTATTATCATTATTGATTTGATGCAAGCCGTTCCTGGAATAGCAAATCTAAACACAGCAGTATTGCAATGATCTTGGAACTAACTCTGAAGGTTTACAAACTATAGCGTTTTGAGGTATCTCTACTCTGAAAGGCAACATACATTTGTACCACTTTGAAATCTTCGACATGAGAGCCTGTCAGATGTTCTTGTCATGGATTGCCTATTTCTTAGCATTCTACAGTGCATTAATTACCCGAGACTAAAGTACAGTGTAAACATTACCTCTACCGGCAGTGTGAGGGCAGAATTCTAAACACTGACAATGGAACAGCGTTTTCCTGACATCAAATGACTCACTGTTCAACGCAAAGAAAAGCAAAAAACAAAATGCCAAAGAATGACATTTAGTCACTCTACTCATGTTCACCAAACACTCGCAAAAACTGTTTAGAGAACTGTGTACATGCTTAAATTGGACAGATCAGGCAATTAGTGAAACTGATCTGAGGTCTGATGGGTCAAAGGTTAAAGGTTATAACTGTGGTAACTCTTGAAATAAAATCATACCTGATTACTGAGTCATCTCATAGCACACAAAAATTATTTGTGAACGTAATAGACAAAGAAATTATTGAATTGAACGCAACCAACCAAAGGTGATTGGTTTGTAATTGACACATTATCAACCTAATTGCACACAGTTATAAACTCAATCACTGAAATTTGTACACCAAAATTATTAATAAAAGTATTGCATTAAAATCTGTGCATATGATGGGTAGGCCCATCTGTGTACATGAATGTACCGTCTACAAATCTTCAAATGTCATTACCTGAATAATTGAAATTTCATTTAAGCTGTGAGTTGATTAAAATAGAACATGGAACTTTAAAAACAAAAATAGAAGACAATTTCTTCAATCGTTGATAAGGAGAATAACTTGAAATTGCACATTGCATTGCATTGTGTAAGCTGTGCCTCATCTGTTTTGCTTGGTTTCTCTTGACACAGGGATATAAGGTCTTGCCACTGATACCGCAATCTGATTGGCTGTTTGCTTGTTTTGCTGTTGTTAAACAAACCCTGATTGGTTGTCAGGTCACAAGCTGATGAAATGCCTGGATGTAAGCAAGTCTATACATCTTCTTTTCCATCAACTCTCAAACATGGCAGTAGACCTAGTCTCTGCACGAGTATGAAAAAAAAAGGGGAAAAAAGCGAATATAGGTAAAAATAAATTATGTCCATCACGGTTTTCAAGTAAAATTTCCCACACTCAGACATGCTATACAAAGACACAGCACACACAAGTAGACACATACAGACATACAAACCTTGGTGATGCCTGAAAACTTGCTGAAGCACCAAGGAGCTACCTACACCAAAACTGTTTGTTTGAAATTTGCCAACTACTGTAATTACAGTCATGTTTATGGCCCTTAGGGTGACCTACCAGTAGACTAGAAATGCATTTCACAGAGAACAAGGGGTGCTTTTTGAAAAAGTCACCATTTGTTCACATCAGGTTAGCTCTAGTTTAAGTAGAAAGTCATTACTTAAATTCTATAGAGTGGAGAGTGCTGTCTTCAACCTCTGGAACAATATTCACTCCTGTAACATTTTATTTGGCCTGGACCTAAATTGTCACATTATTTGCATATTATGCCTCTGACCCAAAATTATGTCATCACATGATTTGCATATTATGCCTCTGACCCAAAATTATGTCATCACATGATTTGCATATTATGCCTCTGATCCAAAATTATGTCATCACATGATTTGCATATTATTCCTCTGACCCAAAATAATGTCATCACGTGATTTGCAGATTATTCCTCTGACCCAAAATTATGTCATCACATGATTTGCATATTATTCGTCTGACCCAAAACGATGTCATGAAATGATTTGCAAATTATTCCTCTGATCAAAATTTGTCATCATGTTATTAACGCACTATTCTTTGACCTAAATGCTGTCATCATATTGTTTGTACAATATTCCTGTGACATACACTGGTTCATCACATTATTTACGCATTCCTATGACCTAAAATGATGTCATGGCATCCTTTGAATATTGTTCCTCTGACCCAAAATTATGTCATCACATGATTTGCATATTATTCCTCTGACCCAAAATTATGTCATCACATGATTTACATATTGTTCCTCTGACCCAAAATGTCATCACATGATTTGCATATTATTCCTCTGACCAAAATTTGTCATCACGTTAATTACGCACCATTCTTCAACCTAAATGCCGTCATCATAATGTTTGTGCAATATTCCTGTGACCTAATGACTGTGACTGGTTCATCACATTATTTACGCATTCCTGTGACCTAAAATGATGTCATGGCATCATTTGTATATTATTCCCCTGACCCAAAATTCCAGAGATTTGTCCAGTTGAAATTTCTAGTGACATGCACATAATTTGCATATTATTCCTCTGACCCAAAATCATGTCATCACATGATTTGCATATTATTGCTGTGACCAAATATTATGTCATCACATCATTTACATATTATTATTGCAACCTGAAATTTCATAAAATTATTTGCGAATTATTCTTGTCAAGGGAAACTATCATAACATTATTGGCACATTATTTCTGTTAGCTGGAGTTATTTCATCACACTCACCACATACCACTAGAAATCATGTCACGAGGTTTATTATTACATTTTTCCAGAATGTAGAGGTTATGTAGGGACATTCACTGATCAACCATATCTCATCGTGTATTCCATCTTTCAATATTTCAAAAGCATCTTACCACAGCTCTTTGCGTAAATGCATCGTATCTTACCTTGATTTGACATTTGTATTTCAGATGTCTGTATCTGACGTGAACTCTGTTGGGAAAATGAGATAAAGATTAAACTGCAGAATCACAGACGAATCTCATACACTCACTTAGGACTTCATTAACTGCTTATCAAACTGATCTTTCAAATTTAGTCGCTGCTTCATTTAAAAGGTTAATGAGATAAATCTGAGGTGAGTTTGATGCGACTGAAATGAAACACCAAATGAAACTGAATTCTTACTGAAGAAAAAAGACGACAAGGGAAAATTGAAATGCAATTTTTGCAACCAGTCATAGAAAAACTACATCTTTGAGTGGCCTGTGTTTACTAGTCTTTGTGTTTGAATAGATCATGCAGCCAGTGTCTGCCTTTCTGAAGGATCTACGATCTGTGTATGCTAGTAATATCTATGTGTATGTATACATGTCTGTGTGCAATGTACTTCAGCGTGTGTCTGTGCAATGAATAGAATATCAAACAGCATGATTTTGAAAAAGATTAAAAAGATGTGATCTTGAACCAGTGGCTGATAAAAGTAAGTTCATCAGACTCACCGGCCATTGTGCTTACTTACAGTAAATAGTAAAAAACCAAATAACACAAAACAAATATATTATTTAAATAAATAAAAAAATGTGTTTCACAAGAGAGTGGTAGTGGGTACTGATGCATAGGAAATACAGGAGACGGTGCCATCTTGTAGCTGGCATACTTTCTAAAAACAACTTTCAATTCAAAACCCAACTTCACTACCAGTACTGTCCACACTTCAGTTGGGGAAATAATTGACTAGCAGAAGAAAATGAATAGGATGCAGAGAGCAAATATCACTCAGTCACCCTTTCAACACAAGAATTTGGGTTTTCCCACCATTAACCCCTTCACCACATGGTTTGTCCCAATCCATTGATTTCTATGGTAAAGTTGGACCTGTATACAGGGAACTGGGGGTGAAAGGGTTAATTTCAATGGGATGGGTGGATCTATACTCAGGCACATAGGGGTGGAATGTTTTCTGGTGAAAAGAAATATCTGCTGGACAGAAATCTGTCTGCCAATTCAACTATACACACACTGTATCACCTTTTGATATTTGTTGTGTCTGCGTCTGTGATTAATCTCCAGCAGGGCAAATTTACACATAGCACCCTTGTGGGATATACCGGTCAAATGTTTCAAATACAGACAAGCTGTGTGTTGCAATTTCTCAATATTCTCTCTAACGTAACAAATGGCTCTCATAGGAGACGCGGACGCCCTAGGCTGTCACAGAAATGGTGATGAAAAGGCCACTGGTGCAGAGGTAGCGTTCACTCAAAACTCAAATTGGTTGTCGCTGTTCTTTGTACAAAGCTAACTACATGACATCACATATGCCAACTGGTCAACTAGACTGCCCCCTAGTGTCCTGCCTTGTAATAACTCTGACACATCCATAATCACTGTTATGGCAGCATCTGGAATTCTACCTCTGATGAGAACCAAAGAAAGTATTCTTCACAATTTCTTACACTATGCAGTCTACCATGGAAATTTCTCACAAGATTTAGAAAAGCAATTTTGCTTCTTTCTTATATCTGAGGTCTGAGTTAAATGGGCTTCTTATCTGTCCAGCATGCAGAATTAGTTCATAAATGAGGCTGATTACCACATGAATTTTCATCATTACATGAGAAACAATTTTAATAAGATTGACGATATTAAATTTGACAAACTAGGTAAATGTTGTTAAAACAGAATGCGCCTTTGGGAAAGATTTTAAAACTCAAATTTTTACAATTCTCTTCATAACTACAGCTTGTGTAGTTTAATTTGAGTTCTGTACAGAAAATTTAATTGTTTTAGTAAAAAGTGAAATAAAATTTTTTTCTATAGAGTTTACATACAGAAGGTCAGCCATTTTTAATCTCAAATCTCAGTATACTTGGAGTGTCTGCTCTGGTAAAATAAATTTCTCAGTGGGTGACCCATGACTTTGACTATGACAGAGAATGTTACCGTTTTTAAGGTTAAACTAACAAAACAAGAAATCAAAATGGCAAAATCTGTTACTTTTGATGATATTTTCTGTTACTTTTGTTCTGTTAAAATTAGCATGTTGTCTTATTCTTCTTTCTAAAGTATTCTAAAATATAAAGTATTAGCCATGCAAACATAACACACTGTGTACAACATCAAACATTACTAAATAAAGTCTCGATTGAAATTCAGTTGCTGGCAATAACATTTGCCATAAGAGATACCACTGAGAATGGGGCCAACAAGTTCAACACAAACAAGGTATTTTGATGAGCTTTGGGAATTGGAACAAGAGAATATTTTTACACACAGAACAAACATATACCAAAAAGCACATCAAAAATTACAGCTACATTGTAACTGCTTATAGAATTTAAATTCAAAATTTGAAATTTCAGTCTATTAAAGTGGAAACCTGGTATTTGCAGTTCTAGATGATGCATACTATTTATGTAAATACAATAGAAACTACAGAACAGATTTTAATAATACCAGCATAACGTACTATGTACTCAAAATTGAAGACTTAATATTCTGTTTTTAAACATTTCACAGGGAAACTTTGAACCCATTCCCTTTGGAAATCAAGAATACCAAGCGACCTAGCGGCCGATATAGCTCCGCTGTGTTTTATGTAGAGAATAACTATTTTTGAGACATGTTGATGAAGAAGGGTGGAAATCTTTGATAGCTCGATGCAGTGGCCAGAAAAAAGTGGCTAAAATAAGCTGCAAAAATACGCAATTGAAGATTTCATCATACTTTGAATGTATCACATAGGATCATCCCTAGAACATTCAACCAAAGCTATCTGATGAGTAGTTTTTTGAGAATAAATTTTTCTGACAAAAATGGCAACAATTGCCCCCAAAAATAAAAATTGCAGATTTCATCATAATTTCAAAAGATTAAATTTAGTTCATCTATAGAAACCTGTATACCAAATTTCAAAGCTGTTAGACAAGTACTTTTTGAGAAACACATTTTTTGACCAAAATAGGAAAATTGCCCCAAAAATTCAAAATTGCAGATTTCATCATTATTTCAATAAATATCATTTAGTTCATCTATGGAACCTGTATACCAAATTTCAAAGCTATCAGATGAGTAGTTTTGAATATACACATTTTTTGACCAAAATGGCAAAAATTGCCCAAAAATACAAAATTACAGATTTCATCAGAAATTCAATATATATTACTTAGCTCATCTGTAGAAACCTGTATACCAAATTTCAAAGCTATCAGACCAGTACTTTTTGAGAAACACATGTTTTGACCAAAAATGGCAAAAATTGCCCCAAAATTACAAAATTGCAGATTTCATCATAATTTCAATAATATCATTTAGTTCATCTGTAGGAACCTGTATACCAAATTTCAAAGCTATCGATGAGTAGTTTTGGAAATACACATTTTTTGACCAAAAATGGAAAAATTGCCTCAAAAATACAAAATTACAGATTTCATCAGAAATTCAATACATATTACTTAGTTCATCGATAGAAACCTGTATACCAAATTTCAAAACTATCAGACCAGTACTTTTTGAGAAATAAATTTTTTGACCAAAAATGGCAAAAATTGCCTTAAAAATGCAAATTTGCATATTTCTGCACAATTTGAACAAATCTGAAATAGATCATCCCTAGGGACCTATGTACCAAATATCAAAGCTATCTGACTGGCAGTTTTGAAGAAGTAGATTTTAAAGATTTTTTTACCAAAAATGACAAAAATTGCCTTAAAAATACAAATATGCAAATTTCACCACGATTTGAACAAATCTGACTGAAGTCACCCTAAGAAAACTGCATATCAAATTTCAAAGCAATCGGACAAGCGGTTTCAGAGAAGAAGATTTTTTACCAAAAACACCAAAAAATGCCCCAAAAATACAAATATGCAAATTTCACCACGATTTGAACAAACTGAAGTGAGGTCACCCTAAGTGAACTGCATATAAAATTTCAAAGCAATTGGACTTGCGGTTTCAGAGGAGAAGGCAATTGTTGACGGACGACGACGGACGACGACGACGACGACGACAACGACGGACGACGACGGACGACGACGGAAAATCAACCTATTTGATAAGCTCCGCGTCGCTGACAGCGGAGCTAAAAATCAGTGGTCACTGTGCAAAAGTTGCTATGAGAGAAACAAGTCACCCAATATTTATTGAAACTTGAAATTCAAAATGGCCGCCATCCTTGTGATAACTAGGAAAATTCAAATTTCCAATTTTCACAGAATTAAGCTGTTGAAAGCTTTCTTTACTCCATGAGCTTCAATATGAGCCCCAACAAGTAATAGGCCAAAAGAATCTTGTAAAAGTATGACAGTCTGAATTTCTGTCCGCGGGCGCATTCTACCAAAATCAAATGCTGCTGGCATTGGTTCTATTTAACTCAAACTTGACTTAATTGAGCGCAGTCACATTCAGAAACATAACCTGGCACAACACAATCATAGAATACTACAGTCAGCATTGCCCATGGACAGAAAACTAGCTTGCTTGTGCCATGATGGAAACATAAAATAGTATAGAGTAAATAAAATATAAACTTTAAGATTATCAAAATGGGCCATTTTCAAAACCCCTGTGTCACCTTACGTCTAAGTTTTTTCCACCAGTAGCAACAACCAGTTCGAATAGAACACTTCAGACTGCCATATTATAACTAGATTCTATCTTCAATTGTCATTTTAATCATTTTCGACCAAAAATTTGTATTCTCTTGCAGGAAAAAGTTGAAATTTTGCATGTGACATACCCGGTTACATACCACAAGAAGCAGGAGAATGTTAAGGTCACAATGTGGGGCCTGATCAAAATGCTCAATCACCGTGTAATGATGTTGCAATGAGCTCGTTAAAATGAATGACCCTTTGACCCCTCGACGGTATCCTGGAGGGGAATTTAGCTTCAAAATACAATATCAATGTTAACAGCTGTAAACACAGTGGACATTGATACAACCCCCCCCCCCCCCCCCCTTCCCGCTGTCATGGACATCTTGTGAGCCAAATACTGTTCAACTCTAAGCTACACTGTACATGGACATGTCGGACAACAACTGGCAGATTCAAAAAGGCTCAATCACCATACATAATTCCATAAGCGGTCTGTCACAACAGTATACAGGGGATGGCAGTTCCTCCACACTATTAAAGAGGTTCTCAAGGACTGCTACTAGACTATCTTTATCAAGCATGTTGCTTGTGTATATCACATAATACGAACAAAAGTTAAGTATTAAAGGTAGTACACGCCTTGAAATTGTATGACTTTAACTTTTGCTCAAACTTTCCGCAAAGACACTTTTAAACCATTCCATTTTGAGAATAATCAAAAATAATCAAGAATAAAAATGAGAAAGAAAGAATAAAAATTAGGGGTTTTATACCGTGCAAAATTTGGTGCTAGAGAAACAAGTTCACAAAAAACATTTATCAATACTTGAAATTCAAAATGGCCATTATTGCTACTGTACCGGTATGTCAACTTTGTCAGGAAAAATTAAAATTTTTGATTTTCACAGAAAACTTTTTTCCTCCATGAAACACAGCAAAAGATGGAAATGGTTTATACAAACAACATAATACATGGAGAATCTTTCTGTCCCTGACCTGATGGTGACATATGAACTTCATCTGTCACTATCAGGTCAAATCGATTAAAAGTAGTGAACATGTCCCATATGTTGCATTTTAACAAAAAATTAAAGAGTTGAAGGCCCTTGAAAACAGAAATACTGTAAACATGATATTTACAAAATTTAGCTGCTGTAATATACCATGCCATGTGGGTGAAAATATGGTTTTGGCTCAACACTGCATTTTTACTGACTTCGCAGATAAGGGAAGAAGGGAAGAAGAGGTTAACAAAATGCATAGTGAATTAGTCTAAGTTGAACTGGTAAACACAGCAGTGTTATGAGATGGCACTATGTAAAATGTGTAGTTTCACAGCTGTTGTTTTGTCAGGTAATTTGATCTGCGTTTATACTTAGGCTTTTGAACACAAAAAAAACGTACATATCTGAAAGCTGAAGGAAAGAAAATTTTTGAAACCGTACAATGTAGTCTCCTGATAAACACTATTTGGAATTCAAATGATAAGATGGTTAAATTTACATACCACCAAGTTTCAGTGAACGGGAAATCCCAAACTCAAATGTTTTAAACATGTTGCCCTAAAAATACACTTTATCTGACACAGCAATTGAGAGTAATCCTAGGGGTCGAATCCCAGACCTTTGATATCTCTCAAATGTCTAAATTTAGGTCCTGACTGATTCTATCTGGTTTGAAGTTTTCAAACAGAAGTATCAGGCTCCATGTATTATTCACATTCAAACTCCTAGACCTATTTATACTTGATGCACTGGGGATATGGAGTATGGAAATCAGCAAATTTTTTCATGTCCGTGGGATTTCAAGCTGGAGTTAAGGGCTCAAATCTGGAGATAGGCATGACTGCAGTACACTGAAGAGACAGATTACCCAATGGATTGATCCATTGTGTGCACCAGGGGGAATCTGAGAGAGTATATTTAGTTCCCCTTTCTCTATTTCAGGAAAGATCACTTCTCACTGAGACCTGTTGAACTCTTCCCTTGTAAATGTTTTTGGAAAGATTCAGATGAAGTAAAAGTATCATTATAGTTGGACTGTAGACAGGACTGAAGTAGACTGGGTACACAATGACGAATTTACAAATCAACATAATCCTAAAGGGTCCAGCTATGTGAGGGCCCCTTAAGAAAAGTCCAATGTTCTCATGATTAAGACTGGGCCAGTGTTGTTCAGGTAAAAAAAGGCTGAATCAAACTGTTGTCAGTTTTCTGAAGATTGAACCACATCGAATGTCAGGAGAACAATTTGCAATATATATATACATTTTATTCATCCTGTGATAAACGAGTCACTATCGTAAATTTGCATACTTGAAAATTGCTAAATCACATGCCTTGCATACATTAATACTGTCATCTCAGACTTCAAAGGTTACATTGATTTGAGAGATCAAATTGGATAGATCAAGAATTTGCAATTGACACCTGGTGACTAGGTTGCAAAATTCCATGAGTGCTGGGGACACTGCAAATGATGAGCTCAAGCTCTCTTTGGCAGGAGCATCATGTCAAGGACCGACCCATTTGACTAAATCACTGTTGATTAAAGTCCCTGCCGAATCAGAAAGAAAGGTGGTCACGATTTCTAAAAACTGATGGGGCCATGTCACAAAGGAGTTGTACATTATGATTTTCATGAACTGCCTCAAGAGGGCGCTATTGAAAAAATCCAGAACAATTACATTGTATTCTCCTTCACCACTTATGATATTGATATCCGAATATACAATAAAAAACACTGGTTGAATGAATATGTTGTGTCTACAAAATAACAGTTTCCCTTTACATGTATTATGTTACTTCTGAACAATTCCAACTTATTTGAATAAAATATTAATCTGTTCAGCACGGTGTATTCAAATCTCTGCCGCACAAAAACGTCTATTAAAAGCTATTCAAAATTATGCATTTACTAAGTCCAACTTTTTCCATTCTTAAATGTGTCCATCCTTGAGGCTGAAAGGGAGAAAGTTGTCCAAATTTGACAGTTAATGTCCTAATTTCATCATTTCCTTTTATCTGTATATTAACAAATCATATGCAATGCCATATTAAAGTCTAATGTTACTTTCATATATTGAAACATGTAACCATATTGTGACCTTGCAATCATAGACACTTGTGTGTGCAATGCTCCAGCAGCAATACTGAAAAATAATGGGGGCCATGCTAAGCTGTGGTACAATCTAACATTATCCTAGGGGTATGCTTGTATTGATTATCCATCAAAACACCCTTTATAGACAAGCAGTTATTACACCCATGATGAGGATGTTTTCCAGAGTTCTCCAAATGAGCTGATTTCACTGCATGGTGCATGTACATTACAATGTACAGTTGAGTTACCCAGCTGAGTGAAACCTACAGCAAAATCCAGTCACATTTTCTTAAAAGTCATTGACAGGTCATCCAGCTTTTGACCATGAACTGAATTGAACTTCCTACTGTGATAATACTCTTATTGTCCTTGAACTTCGGAAGAAGAAACAGATTTTGAGATTGCTAATGAAATCCTACACCGGTAATGAATCTAAAGGGCGCAAGAGCAAGTGAATACACAAAACGCCTTCGTTTAATGGCCGAATGTTTAAGTCTGCAGAAACTTCATTTGTCAATTTCCGAACCCACTATGAGGTAATTTTAGACTTGATGTCAATCTAGTGAAATTTCTATTTATCTCATCCTTCTAGACTCACTCGCAATTCCGTTAATTACCAAACGCCTTATTATTTGTTGATCACAGAAAGTTCACCTACTCAGAACTATTAATCTGCATTATATTACCATGCCCTGCCTGTCGCATTTTGATTGGTCGAGCTGAACCACGTGACTGACCACAAATACACAGTAATGGTCTGTTTATATGCCCGTGAATATGAATAATAAGATTAACAACTCAAAGTATCGTAACTTTACAGCTAAAACGTAAATCATAATCAATCACAAAATAAAATGGAGCACTTGTGGGCCTAGTTGAGATACCTTTTTCTGAAAATATTTCCAGATTTGCCAACATTTTACAGCGCGCGTAACAGTGCGTCGCGTATTGCTGAGTTCTGGGGCCCAGTTGTCGTTCGCCCCTGAAATTTTCGGAAATTTTGACGGTTTTCTTGGGTTCGCTGATAATATAATAGACATAACAGACTCCGCTCTGACCATTAACGTTCATTTGTGGTCGCGGGCTCAAGGAAAGTCAAATTAACGGGCTCGGCAAGCCTCGCCCGTTAATTTTTGGCTTTCCTCTCGCCCTTGCCCACAAATAAACGTTAATGGTCAGCGCGTCGCCCGTTATTTCTACATTATTACATGTTCAGTAAAACCGACTAAGAGAAGGAAAATAACACACACAACAAAGTTTTGAATGTGGGTGTTAAGGGACACCAACCGCAGCTTTTGTCAATATTTTATGTTAATGCAAATGCAGATTTTTCGAGGTATAAGCAAATTAAAGTGTTGATCAGATCTGAAATTAATGACAGCTTCCAGTCAGTTTCTCTTTTTGATCTCGTAAATATTTAACATGTATTAGAAACCTACACAAATCATTCACACTTTATTCATATACATTCAATGCAGTTTCGTATTATTTAGTCTTTCTGCAGATTGAGAGCTGGTCTTTACTGAGGCCACACAGACAGTGGGTTAAATCAACTATGTGATGTGACATCATAGGCAGTACTGTATAATCATTGTGCAGAATGCCTCTATCAATATTTTGTGTATGTTAACCCTTTGAGCACTGCAATATTTCCCACCAAAATTATAGTGTGCAACATTTTAGCATTCTTGTGAATTTTTCTGTAATTTTCTTGACAATTTTGGACCAAATGAACATCACATTTTATTGGCTTCAGATTTATATCAAAATTTTAGCAAAAATTGGGAAAAAAAATTGACTGGTGTATATTTTGATGTAGCCGACGAAAATTGACTTCCACGCTCAAAGGGTTTTAATATCATAAGATCTCTGTATGGAGGGGACATGGTGTGTATTTTGGGGGCTTTGTTTAAATATGGGGGATTCATGCAATCACACACTCTGGAAAAAACACTGATTACGTAATTGTTGATAAATCTATTCTAGGACTAACATTTGGTTGTCAACAATGACACTTGATACACATATGATATGTGTTGACGAGTTGAACACAAGGCAGTTATTTTTTATGTACTTTACCGAGAGAAAAAAACACTCGAAAACAGCTCACACAGCCAAGGGAATTTCAAAATACTTACGAGAACATTACGCAGATGAGAGTTCCAAATCCAGCAAAGACATGCCACCAAGCATGGAGCTGGGTCACTGGCCTTAATGGACCTATCAGATTGCTTCTCAAAGTTCTGAGGGAAAAAAAAATCGCTGACCAAGTTAACAATTTTTGAAAGATTTTTGAAAGACACTGCTTACACAGGAAAAGACTTGGTTAGAAGTAATTTTGAAATGAACGTGAATCAGTACATTAAATTGCTGGGACTTTCAAATCACATGCTCAAATACAAACATTCCTTTTCTTTGTGCCGTACATGGGCAAAACCACAAGCTCTTGACTCAATGCAGGCGAACCGCTAGCCGTCACTGATACAATAAAAATAAAAAAGGTGAGCAACAGCGGAAGCCATGCACGGAGTGGGAGTGGGAGCATATATTGTACAGGCTACTGCTATAGTATTTTGTTTTCGTTTTGATCATGTGTAGTACATATGTGAAACAAGCGAAATTCGTGCAAGCTCTAAGAAACATTATTTTCTCTATGCGAGGATATATATAGCTCATTCATTGTACCCTCGAATTAAACTCGCCGATTCTCTTAGATAAAATTATTTACATGGTTTACAGATATCTTTGTGACGGCGTCAGATATAATGTGGAATACTATATTTCGTTTGAATCAGGAAATCATAGCAAGTACTTCTTGTACTGTTGCAAATACGAAGTAATCTTAGGTCAAACAAAAATATTTGTGCTACTCTATTTTTTATCTGCCGACCCTAACTTTTTTAGAGCTACGTAAACAAGGAACTAAAAAGAAAGAAAGAAAAATCTGTAAAATCACACATTTGTTACTTGGCATTTGATTTTTGCTTGAAAGAGGATGTCTTTTATGTTTTTTTCCTTTATATACCTATATGGTACATTTTATCTGGAAATGTTGTGGCCAGTGTTTGAACGCCCTGAACCCCTAAAAAATGCATATTTAAAAATAAAAAATTTTTGTAAAAAGAAAAAAAATCCTGCCGACCTACCTACCATATTTTTGAAAACCATGTTATCTGAACAGCACAATTTCTTTTCTTTTTTTTGGCCTCAAAGATAATTGCCAATTTACAGTGATACTTTACGAGGTTGCTTGTCAAAATTCGCGGAAATCATTAGAAAATCTAAAAAAAAATACTATTAGTAATTATGAGTATGTGTAAAAGTGTCATTCGACGTTACAAACTACTGCTCTACACGCACGCAACGTCTGGTTCTCACATGACAACAGCGTGCGGAATTCACGCTAACCAGATGGCAGGCTGAGACCAGCAGTTTCCATGGCGGTACTGCATCAAAGCGAAAGACCTTACATGTGTTAGGATGGAGATCTCGTTGTGATCATAAAAGAATAATAGTTTAGCGTATCGATCAAGTTGCATGTGTCGAGGTAAACTGGATTTCAATGACACTTCAACATTGGACTTTTATATGATATCGGATATTTGCCAACAACAAAGTATCAAAATTAGAATTTTTTGGTCAGATCATAGACCCTTGACAAAAAGTATGGTCAGATTTGTAAGATGGTGAAACCTCTGTATATATTGGATATTTACCCACCTTTTAGACAAGTCTAGTATCGTATAATTTAAGTTAAAGTCGGACTACCGAAGTCGGGGTTGGCCAGAAATATTATGTTAGAAATATTTGTTGTGAAAGGCTGTTTTAGGAAATGAAAACGTTTATGTGTTAGTGCTTAACCTTTCACTGATTTCATGTTTTTTAATACTGATATCAGTTACCCCAACTTTCGGTTTTGACAGTCATCTTCATTTGAAGAATTAAAAAAGAATAAAAGAATTAAAAGGCATAAAAAACAGTTTGATGTTAGGATTTTGAAGTGGTATCTTTTATTTCTTTTTCAATCCCATGTTCTTGGCCCCTATACTGAGCGCGGGTAAAAAAATTCCACTATATTTGGATTTGACCTGAGGATCGGACCAGCTGATTTCCTTCAGGGCCAGTGATTTTTTTAAAGTTGCTGGCCCGCTGGGCCAGGAGAGATTTTGTGTGAGTTTCGCACACTGCATGACAAAGACGTTACGGATACTGATCGAACGTAATTACATGTAACTAAATCTCTCAGGTGCTAAGCACCCCCTGAAACGGATGATGTATTCCCTTAAAAGTAATAACCAATCAGAACATTTTGTGATAGGTCAATGTGGGTCATGTATGATTATAACGTTTCCTAGCTGACACTGCTCCGAAAACACAGCTTTTTTATGGACTTAACAGAGAGATTTTTGATATTGGTGTGAGTATTCATGAAGTTGATGAACTGGAGCATCGATCGACCCCAATAAACAAGTTGTGTTTGAGATAAAAAAGGGCGAAATCGTCTGTTGAAATTTACTCGGTCTCCGTGCATGGCTACCGCTGTTGCTCACCTTTTTGATTTGTATTGTATCAGTGACGGCTAGCGATTCGCCTGCATTGAGTCAAGAGCCTGTGGGCATAACCATCCCACAAGGGACAGATATTAGGACTGTCCATTGTTTACAATTCTTTTCTGATCTACCACTTGTGGGGGCTAATTTTGAAGCCCTTGGAGTAAGAAATATTTTCACCGTTTTATCTTTCCCAATAGAGTAAACACAGGGATGGCAGCCATTTTGAATTTCAAATGTCGGTAAATGTTAGGTAATTTGCTTCTCAAATCCAAAACCTGATTTTCATTTTTGATTTGGTGAGAGAATGGTTAAGTTTCATAGAGGAAAGTTTAAACAAAAGCTTAGTCTTTCACTTTCGAGGTGCCTACCACCTTTAAACGATGGGTGTGAACGACACATATCTCTGGTATGACAAAGTCTTGTACAATATCACCGTCCTAAGACATTGACATTTAAAACAATATTTTACATGTTACAGTGGTCTGCTTTGAAGCATTAGCATTACGCGAAGTAGACATATTGTCTAAATTGAGGTGTTGCCAACACTGTCAGGTGTAATTATCAGCTGAGCAGTAATTCCAGTCGACCACAGAGAAATCAACTCTGCCAAAGTTGAAACATTGTCTTGCAGGAGGTCAGATGTAGTAAAAACAACTTCACCTGAAAGCAAGTGATAAGACTTGGACAGTGCTTGGACATATGTCTGATATGTGGTGTTGTTAAGACTACATCTGACCGTCTGCTAGACAATGTTTCAACTTTTGCAGAGTTGATTTTTTATGATCGAATCATGTTACCGCTAGGCTGTTAATTACACCCGACAGTGTTGGCAACACCTCGATTTAGACAATATGTCTAATTCGTCTAATGCCAATGCTTCAAAGCAATTCACTGTAAGTGTATCTTTTACAAAGCTCTCTGCTCATTCAATCAGGTACATGTAACACTACTTGCTTCAAGGAGCAGAAAAAGTTACTTTAAGATTTTCTTTTGTCTCACCTGATATCTTTGCAGTAAATATTGTCTATATTCCACACCACAAAACCCATGAAATACACAAAACCAGATATGAGTAGTAGTGGCTTTGAACTTGAAGAACCTTTGAAGAATCTGTGGAAGTCAAAAAAATATATAGAAATATTTGGTAAATTTTGTTCGCTACCTCCAATTAGCAAAAACATATTTGTCTGAGTACAACTCAATAACTCATACAATCTAGATCATAAGAATTTTCATAACGATGCCATTGAACATGATTTTACACATCATTGTATGCAACAAAATACATGTAAATCCAAAATTAGATTAAACATTCATTCATTCATACATGGAAGTGACCAATCAGAGATGGTGTCACATAATACGGTTTCACTTATGGGAAGTCCTGCTTCAAAGCATTTTGATTGGTTACCGTGACTTTGTCTCACAAAATCATGATTTTTTTTAGCTAACAGAGATTGTCATCCGATTACAAAGAAACAGATCAAGATTACTTTATTTGTCCCCCCAAAAAAAAATTCAAAGAGGTCAAAATTAAACCTTTAGATATGAAATTAAATGAAAAATGAAAATCATGGCAACCAATGGGCATCACATATGTGAATATTCTGAATTTGGGCAGAACTGTAGAACACTGGGACAGATGGTACCTTCTTACAATTCATCATTTACCCCAGCTGTAATATTCTATTTAATTGCTGTGCAAGGCACCCTAAGACAATCAGATTACTATAATGAGTAGCAATGGATCCACTTTGCTGCAGGTATACCTCGATTTATATCAGACCTGACCCATAGAACACGCGGGCCACTGAAAATAGTTGTACTTACGCTAGTCGAACTCCAGTGTACGCTAGCCAAAGCACTAGAATACCATAGGCAATCTGCCAAAGAATAAAATAAATATTACTCTACATTTGAAATGTTCACATACATAACATTTAACACGCTTCAATGTCATATTATGTAACAATTTTTAAATGATCTTAACAATAAGCATTAGTCAATAACCTTGGTCTGTTTTTCAGCAACTATTTGTTTTTGTCATAAAGTCTTTCAGCTGGACATCTGTATGTCTGTGTTGTTAAAAATACTCTCACCATGCTATTAACGTTTGTTTGCTAATAAGGCCAGCTAATACCAGGCTGTACTGTTTTGTCTGTAACTAAGCTAAGATTATTTCAAAGAGACATTGTGAAATCATATGATGAAACTTTGCCAATTATTTTTTTCAGAAAGGAATTGATTTTATTTTCACATCCATGTTGACAAAAGTGCATTCTGCATTCAGTAATGAACAAAATTGAGCAGTGAGCACGCACAAAAATCTCAGCTACATTTTCCACACTAAGGAGATGACAATCACAGCTGACGACTTGCTAGGGTACTGTGTTTTCATAATTTACCGAAATGGCGCTGACATCCATTTTGTTTGAGTGATTGCATGTAAAAATACATCACTCTGCGTCAGCTGTGCTGTTAAAAAGTACATATACAGTCATCAAACCTGCTCATATGCGTATAGTGGGCACACGGGGGACCAAGAAAATGATCACTGTATAGAAGTAGCCTGTCTACAGAGGGTGGGTGGGGCCCGCCTTCAGTTTGGGTGGTTTGCTGAGTGGCCAATGGTGAATTTAGGAACAGATATCAGAAACAATAAAATTCAAGATCATAAATCTCTTGAAATCATGACACATGTATTTAATTTCTTAAAGAACTGTGATGCAGATCGTAAAATCAGTCCGAATAGTCTCACTTCTCAGAGAGTCTTCTGATTGCAAATGAGGGGGGTAATGTTGTTTTCTATGCAAAATTTGGAACCCATTCTACATGTAGTGTGATAGTCACTTGCTCTGTCCACCCCATTTCCTTATATATGTGAATTCACCCATCGCAATAAAGAATAGAGGTGTCCAAGAATCCACTGCTACAGGGTTAAGGACTCTTTGCCCTCTTCTTGCGCCCCCCCCCCCCTCCCTCCTCCTCTGATCACAAGGGTGGACATACTCACCTGATGAAAAATTGGCCACTTAACATACACATAGACCACTGTAACGACAACAGCATAGAAAGTCAACAAAAGTACCAACTTGTAGTTATGACTTTTGGGTGGGCTGTGACTCTCAATCCTGGAAAATAAAAAACCAAGGCGAAAAAAATCAACATTTTTGACTCTTCAGAGTGTTTTTTATCAAAAAACTCTCTTACATAACAGTGTATCTTGGCATCTGTTTGTCTGTTGTTTTCTTTCTTTCCTGTTTTTGATATCTCTATTTGTCAAGATATCAGGTGTAACATGGTATATGACACCATAAATCAATGTTAGATAAGAATGATTAGATTAGATATGGCATGGTACCTGCGGCATTTTACATAGAATTGTAATCATAAAATCATAAAATGTTCAATTCCTATGATGAACTTCAGTTTTCTAGGTAAGGCGCTTTAAATAAAATTCTTTGTTTGCCGTCCGAGTGCTGGTAGATTTTCAGAGAAAATTAAGAAAACAAACACAATGTTAACACTATTTCAAATAAAAATATTATTTTCCAATAGAAACAAATCAAAATTGCACCTTTGTTAATACACTCGTATTTTCGTCCGTGTTTGTTTTTTTCCCTGGCTGGCTGGCTGGTAGGTTTTCCAAAAATCCAAGTACGGCAAACAAAGAATTTTCTTTAAATGGCCTAAATCCGCTATGGCTCACCGACACCCATTCAGAATAAAAATTGACACAATTATAAGATTGAGAAAATGAAAAGGAGAGGCAGACAATTTGCTTCCCATTTTTTGCTGTCGGTCAAATACAACTTCTAAGTCTTAATGCAATATTGGCGTGGGATGTCACAAAAAGGCATTATGCCACGAACACAAATCACACTTGCAGAAAATGATAATTGAAAACAAGAGTTTTTTAACGAAAAACTTTAACATAGAACCTATTTTTAGCAATAAATTTCCTTCATTTGTTTAGTTTGTTTATTTACAGTACCAGAATCACATAACTTGTAACCGCATTTTGCGGTATGCGGCAAACATGCGGTAACTGTGCGGTAGCATTGTTCTCTCCCGCAAGGTCTGCGGTATCTACTGTTTCATGCCCACTTCCCATTGTTTTATTGCCGCAAACACTGCGGCAACGCGTTTGCGGGAACTCACTGATGCCTCAAAACATGCGGCAACAGCAGTGCGGCAACACACTGACAACTCAAATGCTGCGGTAACACCTCGTTGCGATCGCATTCTATTGTTCTAAATGTTGAAACTTGTGCGGCAACTGAATGATTGACAGCTTCAAAACCACAGCTGAAGAAATTGCGACTCTGTAGGCCTACTACAAACCAAATATAAATGCAAATTTGAACTTCACGGAGTGGTCAACTGTAGGCCTACACAGCAAGACAGGAAAGGTGATTGGGAGTCAACTTAGCATGCTATTCACAGTAATTGAGCACCAAATCGCCAAAATTGTAAAGGGAAAGATATAAATCATGTCTTGCTGTATACTGTACATTTCCGTACACTTACAAAGAGTACAAAGGAAGAAAAATGCAAGAAATGCTTTCAGGTACCCAACTTTGCCTAGATCGCTATGGTGAAAACTTGTGACCATGATTGTAAACTCAGAGGGCGGGGCAAAAGCAAACCTTCACAAAAGGTCTGTGCGGCAACCAACTTGGGGTCATTAACACCTCGTCAATTGCCGCAATACCGCACGTTCTTTTGTTGTACATGTCGCAAGTGCTGCGGGAACTATTGTTCACTTACCGCATTTACCGCAATCGAGGACAAAGAAAATCAACAGCTAACAAAAGAGGTGTTACCGCGAAGTTACCGCACCAGCAGGTAGGCCAACAGCGCGGTAAAAGCTACAAGTTATGTGATTCTGGTACTGTACCTTGTATATGTTTTTCACAAAAATGTATTCTGATGTTTAAAGTGTAGGCTTTTTGATAATTGGTTTAAATATAGCTGTAACAACGTGGCACTATATGCAGTAGGTCATGGAGGGCTACCACTACCTACGGATCAAAAATTATGAAACATAACAAGCTGGAAACAGAAATACTTACATGCAGTATAAAAACA
Source organism: Ptychodera flava (assembly GCF_041260155.1). Lineage (NCBI taxonomy): Eukaryota > Metazoa > Hemichordata > Enteropneusta > Ptychoderidae > Ptychodera > Ptychodera flava. The sequence goes on along the minus strand of NC_091946.1, from coordinate 23,725,038 downwards.
CGCAGCTCCCCCATATCATTGGAATTTCATCAAAGAGCTGTTCATTGGGAGAGAATTGCATTTAATCAGTACACTCCATGACAACAACAGCTGGGAATAATCTTCTTCAACAAGACTTACTACGTTTTATGGTTCGTCACTTTTTCCAAACTCAAATCTCGCTCTAACTGCTGATAAATTTGGTCAGTTCAGCTTGCTGTGTTTGGCATGGGTGGAAATCTCATTTATGTGAACAAAACTAACACAATCTTAAGTGGTAATTATAAGAAGTTTGCTCATTAGACTATAGTACATTCTTTAAGGTAGAACACGTCTCTGGGACAGATAGTCGGAGCCTCAAATTTCTACAATTCTTTTCTGATCTATCACTTGTGGTGGGCTCATTTTAAAGCTCTTTGAGAAAGCAAAACTTTCACCATCTTAGCTTTTCAAAATCCAAAATTTAATTTTTCGCCCACAGAGTTAACACAGGAATGGCGGCCATTTTGAATTTTAAATATCGCAAAATGTTGGGTAATCTGTTCCAAACTTTGCATGGTGACCCCGATGTTTATTGTTGATTTGGTAAGAGAATGGGCAAGAATTTCATTCAGGAAAGGTTGAGTAAAAGTTTAAGTCTTTCACTTTTGAGGTGCATACTACCTTAAACTATCACTCAATTGAAGCTTGGAGCATAAACTTGATGAGACGATAGGAGATATAACTTTTGATGACATTGTCATGATTTTTAGCTTTGACATTCAGATAATCTTCCCAAAATCAAATGTTGAAATTGAATCTGTAGTAAACACAGTGCATCAAGTAAGATATGCAGTGTTATGATTGACCCACTGAATTCTAGCACAGACTAAAATAGTGTTCAACAATAACATTGGACATTATGCAAATGCAGACCACATTGTCAAGTTGACTCACCGCAACCTACCTGCATTTCATAGAGTAATGTCATGTGAAAAAACCATGACCCGACACCAACAACTGTGGGGAAAGACAAAATTACCCATTAGTCAAGAATCTGAACTACCCGAAGCAATCGATGCCCATATTCAGTTGACATTTTGAAAATTAAGACTGTCAGATGGTAATATAGACACATGATGAGAATATCAATTAAATGTAAGAAACAGCACAAAAAATTTGCTGAGTGTCTGTAATTTCATAAAAGAGAATGAAAACATCATTTTTGGCTGACTTATACAAATTGATTATGCTAATTTGTTTATGTAGACTATGACATCACACTCATGTTAATTTCAACCTATGACATCACACTCATGTTAATTTCAACCTACGACATCACATTCATGTTAATTTCAACATATGACATCACACTCATGTTCTCCATGATGAAGAGACATTGTGTAGGTCATTTGTGGAGGGACCGTGTGAAGGTGTATCTATAGTTGTGGCACAGATTTTTCTGACTTAAGGGTATAAAAACTAGGACTGTGTTATCTTGTCATTAAATCTGCAAATGCTATCAACTCTCTAGGCAAACAAATTTGGAACAATATATGGGTAGCTGAGTTTCTAGAGCATCCATTTATGCTCGATTAAAATGAGCCGTATTTTTGTTTTTATTATTTTAGTACCTGCATATTTTTTTACTTCTAAGCAATCATCTTACTGAAATTTAGAAGTTCAGGAAGGATTTTATGACAAGACTTTTCATTGGGGCATACTGCCTTTCCTTTTTTACTAAGGCTCCTGATTGGTCAATATCAATTCATGAGTTGACAGTTACCCCTGCATCTTTTCTCAGTCTCTGCAGTGTAGAAAAGAATTTTTCCTATTAAGGTCAGGAAGAATAACTAATTGTTCCATGGAATTGCCGCTTCTACTTGAGCCAACACAAACATTTTTTGGCACTGAGGCAAATATGTACATGTACTTCAGCACTGGAATTAGTTTAGTGCTGTTCGGGAATAAATAGTTGCAAATGTTAGACCCTGCCTTGAGGATGTTAAAAAGACAATATTGCAGTTGTTTTACTTTAGGTTTAGGACATTTTTGTTGTGGATATTTGATTTTTTTTTCCTTCCGGAAGCATGTGAAAATGCTCAGAATTTTTTTTATCAACACTATCTGTATAATATGTAATGCTTCTATTATTGTGGACAGTTTGTAAAATCTAGACTTCAAGTCATCAGTAGCAATGTAACTGGTGGGAGATTTTGTAGGTTTGTACAAAAATAGTACGATTCACTTCCTGCCTCCTGTACATGTAGCTTTGCAAAAATATCCATGGAACTATAATATATAATTTTACCCTAGACTAATCGTCAAATTATCTTTACGGATGTTGGGCTTACCTAGTAATGATAAATACGATGCTATATATCTCCTTTCAAGGCCGTCTATCAAAGCATGTATTATTGCGATAAATGGAGGTAGTATCATGCACAAATTGCTGACAGTGTTCCCTGAAAATGAAAAAAGGAATTAGATCCTGGTCATTGAATCTATTGGATATGTTACGTATCCACGTAATCACTCTGAGATCAAAGTTTTGAAAGAAATGGTGTACTAGAAGTGGGCTTGTGCCTCGATCTTAACCCTTAGACGGCCAAAGTCAATTTTTGTCACCTTTATAAAATGTGCCCCAGTCAAATTTTTTTCAGATTTTTGCCAAAATTTTGGTGTAAAACTGTAGCCAATGAAATGTGATGTTCATTTGATCCACAATTATCAAAAAAAAATTATAAAAATTCATAAAAATTGGTAAAATGTTGCACTGAAATTTTGGTGGGAAAATTACAGACTCAAAAGGTTAATATCTTGATCAAATTACAGTGACATTTCCTGCTTGGGTAGAGACCGGGTTAACAGTCAGTGCCGATTTTTTGCCCTTTAGACTTTGGTCCTATATTTTGACTGAAACAACATCACATGCTGTACACGATGTGCACAAAGTACTTAAAGCATATTGAAAATAATCTTCCATAATTGAATCATTCGCTTGGTTCAAACGCACCTATCAATATTTTCCACCAGGTGGGAGTGCGGGGCAATGGGAAATTAGTCACAAACCGTATCCCAGAAAGGGAAATTTGATCACAAATCAAAGCCCAGGACTGAGAAAGTTGATCGCCAAGATACACACCGTGCCTAGATACACACCGTGCCTAGAATTTTGACTGATATCAAAAGTCCTCAATTATCTACATGTACACTCTATTTTCCCCAAACCTTGGGTATTTGACATATTTTTGTAGCCTTTGTGTGGAGAATTCGACATGTCTTGAAAAACAAATGTCAAAGTTCCCCTATTAGGCCCTCACTCGGCTCCCTGGTGGAAAACACTGATAGGTGCATAAACTATAGAACAATCAAATAATATTGCTTGCATGTAGAGTTATTTATTGCTTAATATGCAACAATGCTATACTATAATTGTCAATTTTATAACAGCTATGTCAATACCAGTGAATTTTGTGACATTGTCCACCTAGATTGTTACTGATAATGTATTTGATTATCCAGCGTTGTGTCCCCAGATGTTTTCTACATCTACAAATTCCCTGGCATTGCCAAAACTATATAATTATAGCAATAATGAATACCCTCTCTTGGCCTATAATAGACTCAAGCAAACACTCCATTAAATGTACTTGGCTTCACCTCGTACATATGATTATGTTGTGCAAAGTTTCCTTTCATCCATTATGGTCTGGGAGGGGGTATATTATCGTGTAAGTGTTGATTCTGTTCCTGTAGAAATCAGTATTAATGCGGGCAACAATAAAATTATGTACCCCAAGGCATGGGGAAGCATTACAGACCACATAGCGAGCGCCTCCCTCCAGGGTCTACACTTGTATCTTATTACAAGTTTTTGAATAGTGACTGCATTCCATCCATACAGATCACCATGTCTGCAGTGACCGTGACAGAAACTTGAAACTACGTATGAAGATACTGTATCCATCAAATCTCTTTGGAATATGTTTCCAGAATTCCCGATCTATATATTGTCTAATAAAGATGAGTTTGTTGTAGCTTCTTGATGTGTATCGTCATGTAAAATAACTAAACATACATGTAGGCTATCAATAAATGAGCCTTTTTTGAATTTCCAACAAAGAGGTAGATTTGTACCATTTTGATGTCGCATGGTTGTTAAAAACAGGGAAGTTGTAAATGAATTCTGGCATCTCTATTGCGCCGTATAATCTTTTACGACAGTTTCACAATGTACACAGTTGATAAATATGTATAGATAAAATATCATAAATTGCCAGAAATGTTGACACTTTATGTATTCATTCACAGTATCACACTAAACGTTTTTGCCTCATAGGTCTTTCTAAACAACAGCAGCCTCGTGTCTGAGAGAATATACCCGCTCAGGGGCAGCCAAGTAGCCTATTTCAAGAAATTGTAACGAAAGGTGCCTTCAGTGTTTGAGTACTGTAATTTTTTCCCTCCAAAATTTTAATGCAACATTTTACCAATTTTATGAATTTTTCTGTAATTTTTTTGATAATTTTGGACCAAATGGACATCATACAGGCTACAGATTTTCATCCAAGTTTTGGCAAATATCTGAAAAAAAAATTGACTGGGGTATATTTCATAAAGGTGACAAATGTCAACTTTGGTGTTCAGGGGGTAATCATAAATATAGCATTTCAAAGAAATTTTTCCAAAAAAATTGGAGGGGAAAGTAAAAACTGTTCGCAACTGCCCTCCAATCGCGGTTTGAAAAGCTTCCCTCTTACCCACAATTTCTTCCCCTCAATCTCCCTTCCCCACTTCCAAAACTCCCAAGTTCCCCTCCCCCATGCCCTATTTCCATGACAAAGTTGCCCACTGCCCTCTCATCAATACATGATTTTGTCCTTCCAACTAAAGTGTGCTATCTTTCAATTTCGTTAGGACTTCTTTTTACTTCAGACAAAAAAATTTTGTTCACAATAGACTTTGACTGATGACATATTTTTAGAAGTGCAGTTTTTGACTTTGACTGATGACATAGTTTTAGAAGTGCAGTTTTTGCTAGCTTAACCCTTTGTACAACAAAACGCCAAATAATTTCTCTCAGATCTAGACAATTTTTTCTGAATTTTACCAAAATTTTTGTCAAAAAGTGTAGTCCATGAATATTTATGTCCATTTGGTCCAAAATCTTGGAAAAAATTGCTTATCCCTCAAGGTATAATACGGACACCCCTCTTTTCACATAGTATATGACCAGCGCTGACAACACACACATCACTCAGTGCAGTGTAAAAGTTTCGATCATGATTTTATGCGAACAGCACAGCATGCATGACCACTCAGCTGCGGTTTGTCTGTTTCCGGGGCGACATAACGCAAAAACAAAACCCTAAGACCAGGGAGTGAAGTTGACCCAACATATAACCTTCGGAAACAACCTTCACGCGACATACCTATTAGAAACAACTATCTGAAGGTTCAAATCAAATCTTCAACAAATGTTCCCGATGCGAAGTAACCTTCTGAAGGTAACCTTTGTCCAACCTTTCAGAAAACTATGGTTTCGAAAGTTTCATTGAAAACATTTGACCAAGGTTCTAAGGCTGAAGCTGTATTTAACCACCGTCCCTCCACCCACCCCTTGTGAAAGTAACCTTTGTCTAACCTATCGGAAAACTAAGGTGGTCGAAAGGTTCATTGTGAACAGTTGACGAAGGTTCTAAGGCTGAAGTTGTATTTAACCTTCGAAAATAAGCTCATTCAAACTTTGGGCATTATTCCTTTGTACAAGATAGCAATACAACCTTTGACTTGGATTTTTTTGAATCAAAGCTTTGTCTAAGCTTCAGCATGAACGCCAGCACAAAGCTGCTCATTCTTTATATTTTTCAGAGTTTTTGGTAGCCGGTAACAGGCACTTCGTGTTCGTGTCGGCTACATGGACGATCTGCCAATTGGAGGAATCGACCTTCAACAAAGGTGGTGCACAATCGCGTGTGTAAAAGGGTTAAATAAGTTGATGAAATGTTAAATGTTTACCGTATTGGCAAGAAGACATCGCCACACACAATAATATAAGGTTATTCACAAATACCGGGATTTATGTCCGAGTACATCGTGCAGCGGAGGTATTGTCCGAGACGCGTAGCGTCGAGGACAATACCGTAGCGTACGATGTACGAAGACATAAATCCCGGTATTTTGTGAATAACCTTATTATTATACACCTTTTTAGTCCAACTTAACTTGAAAAAAGTCGAAATTTTAGGCGTTTTTGGATGCTCCTGCACTGAGCGATCGTGAGCAGACTTGGAACGCATTGAGCGCGTCCGCTTAGCGCACAGAACGAAATTTCAACTCGCGCTGCGCAGTGCGCGTGGTAGAAATTTTACGTCAGCAGCATAATTTCACTCAAATTCACCGGTTTTGGACTGACCATGATTTATTTTGTGAAGTACTGAATGTTAAGAAGTATATATTGTTGTAAAAATGTAAAATATTCTCTTCTTTTTCCTCGCGTTGACGTAAAGGTGTTTTGAGGCCAAAGGTCAAATAGCGTCCAATAACACCTAAAGTTATTGTACTCCGCGTCAAAGTTATTGGACTCCGCGTCCTCTGATACCGAAACTTACTGTACGACGAAACTCCATAGGTTACAGACGTAGGTGTACAATAATCAATTATATTTCAAGTTGCCTGAACTCTGAAAACGAAAAAATTTTCCCGGGCCACTGTCATAAATGAAAGAACATCTTCCCGCCCACTGATAGAATAAAATAAATGGCCCCTGCCACCGAACAATTTGTGTACACCTTTTTTATATGAACAGCTGCATTGGCTGCCCCTTCCGGCTAAAGTAGGTAGCTTGACGACACAGAATCGCACCAAAGATCCCTTGGGCTTCAAGGTAAGCTCGCATTCCACTTCCTACGGGTCTGCGCGCGCGTTCCAGGTGCGTTGCGGCGTCATGACTCCTACACATGATATAGTCCATGCCTGGGTGTGAGGTCGTACGACACTACAAACACACAGACCGGTACCGGTACACAAGGCAGCCTAGTTCTCGTTCAATATCATGAAAACGGAGATGATTCTACCCCACGCCCACGGCTATATCAACAAACGGTTGTCTAAATCGCTTGTCTTGTCTCGAAGCAATTTAAATTTAAATGATCTGCACAACATTGTAGGAGAGGGTATTAAAAATAGAATAATTTCGACGACCTGCAATTATATTTATAGCGTATGTTCCATGACTGTGGTGGAAACATTTCGATCACATTCAATCGATGATGTCGACTGTGATAACTACGAGCCGACAAGCGACTGCGTAGGCAAACATTTGCCGCAAAACCATTACCGTACTGTGTACATAAAACAGACACGATGTCCATCTCGCTTCCCGGGTCAGTTTAACTCGCGGGAGCCCAAAATTTTGCCGCCTTACAATTCAGTGTGACTGCTCTGTCGGAGTGCTGAATAACATACTTACAAAACTCAGCAATGTACGGTGTGACGAAATAGTTTTCCTCACACCAATCGAGCGTTGAAGTTGTGGGGCCCCAGTAACCAACCGAACTTGGCGCCATCTTGTGCCGGTATTTCTGGTGTGACAAGTAAGGTCATGACCTGATCTAGATAGATGACCTTTGATCTCCGGCAGAAGCAAAAGTCGGACAACGGGGCCGGGATGACATCATACCCTCATTTCTAGGTCAACTGTTTTATGTTCTGTATTATTATAATGCACTGGACGCTTATACACTTAAATTGAAATACTTCGCAACGTCCGATCTTGTAACAACACTGCAGTGTCTATTTTCGGCTTGACCGTCATGTAGAATCAGGTGGTCAGCCTGGATGGGCTTTGCCATTCCGTCGTGGGGACCGAAGCTCAAGTTTAGTTCTGTACGTTCTATACCTCTATTGTACTTTATGATCAAGATCCCAACTGGGATACGATTTCAATAAAGGCTTACTTTACTTTACGTTGTTTTGTTTGTGTATTACGTGTACATTTAAGGGAAAATATTGTCGCACATAACATTATACAAACACAGTCCAGGGACTGTGATACAAAGAGACCCAAATTATGTTGTTGTTCATTGTTATTTACATAAAATAACACAAAATGCAAATAATAGACAACGCAGTGATTGGGGCATGTACAGTTCAACATTAGGATGCATGGCATGTATAGAATAGCTGTAATCGCTTGCACACGATGTTCATAATTTGTATCATTTTAAGTAAAAAATAATGTGATAATTTGCAGCTCACTGGATATTTATTTATGATTCAAAAAAACATTCATATTTTTTTATTACCCAAACCAAACCAAACAATGTCATAGATCAAAGCAAATTCCTATAGAAATCAGGGTGGGTGGGGTGAGGGTTACGTAAAGTTCTTTATTACATGCCTCGATGTGAGTGCAACTCAGTGCATTGATTTGAATAGGAACATCCGGGATGTTAGCGGGCCGATGAACGATCTACTGACCGGTTTCCATGGTCACCCGGTCCAGTGAAGCCCTTCGATATTTCCGACGTCAAAGTAGACGCTTAACGCTAGATGTAAAATATCCATGTGCGCTGCTATTTTGACTTTCGGTAAAATCTGTTTGATGCTGGTCGATAATGGTAAATTGTTTGAAAAGGCCCTGCATGTAACTAAATGTCATATACACAGGCGTGCTGTTTTCTGGGTAGTTTCTATAAGTGTAGTTTATTCTACGTTTCGACGTTCTCTTCCGTAGCCTAATCACCAAGGTAAGAAACAGAATTATCTGGCCTGCCAAGAAAACTGCACGTTCTAGTCGAAAATAAACACAAATCCTTCATTGAGTTACCTAGTTAGATGCGGAAGGATCTCGGCTGTCCAAAAAACACACTCATGTCACGATAAAATGAAAACTTTCGAAGAAATCTGCCGCGTTTTGACAACATCGGCGTTTCTGATGGCCACCGTTGTAATAACGCAACTCATTAACATAATGGACGGTGTCTGCACATAGAAAGTGGTGCATCTCAGTCTGATGCCGTTGATGGCGTTGCTCACGGACCAATCAGCGATGCGGACGGCGTACAATTATGATAATGAGTTGCGTTATTACAACGTTGGACGCCAGAAATGCCTAGTTTGTCAAAACACGGCAGATTTCTCCTGAAGTTGTCATTTTATCGTGACATGAGTGTGTTTTTTGGACAGCCGAGATCCTTCCGCATCTAACTAGGTAACTCAATGAAGGATTTGTGTTTATTTTTCGACTAGAACGTGCAGTTTTCTTGGCAGGCCAGATAATTCTGTTTCTTACCTTGGTGATTAGGCTACGGAAGAGAACGTCGAAACGTAGAATAAAGTACACTTATAGAAACTACCCAGAAAACAGCACGCCTGTGGTCATATAGCATTGACTGTGAAGAGGCATGTAATAAAAATATTATTGCCTAAATACATGGGTTTATGTGCCCTCGCAGCAGGAGACAATTTGCCCTCCTGGCGTCGGGTAAATTGTCACCTGCTCTCGGGCACATAAACCCATGTATTCAGGCAATAATATATAATGTGGCCCTCTGTTCTGCCACCATAGGCCCAAAAAAAAATTGTGCTGTTCCGATAACATGGTTTTCAAAAAAAGGTAGGTAGGTAGGTCGGCAGGAATTTGTTTGGTTTTTTTTCAAAAAATATTTTTATTTTTAAATATGCATTTTTCAGGCTTCAGGGCGGTCAAACACTGGCCACAACATTTCCAGAAAAATGTATTATACCTATAAAAGGAAAAAAAACAAAAGACATCCTCGTTCAAGTGAAGATCGAATGCCAAGTAACGAACGCGTGATTTCACAGGTTTTTTCCTTCTTCTTTTTTTTGTAGTTCTGTGTTTACGTAGCTCTAAAAAAGTTTATTGTCGGCAGGTAAAAAATAGGGTAGGTCGGGTTATCGGAACAGCTAAATTTTTCTTTGTTCGGCCATATGGTATAATGTTCAGCATTTTGATCCAAAATGGCATGTACAGATGGTTCTCAAAATCTTACCCCGCGATGGGATAACATTGCTAAGTTTTTTGAATCCTTCGATGAAGTTCTTTGATAATAGTGTGGACAGGAGTTGGTTTTGAGCTAGAATGCCACAAACCTCCACTGGGGTCCCTCCCCTCCAAGGGATGTGAGGAAGTGAGCTGATAAGAATTTGCAGATCTACATGGGAAATAAAGTAGCTTGGACCATAAGCCCCATTCAACAACTGCAACCCCACAAAGTAAGTGACAGTCAGGTGAATTGTTCATGAACTATGATCAAAAAATCATGAATTTTCATAAAGTGATTGATTTTCCTTTTACCAAGGATAAGTCTTGCTCTTCCATGTTTTGAAATGGCATGGGCAGATTATATTACACAGGCAATCATGGGTCTGGAATTAAGGTAGAACGCACCTCAAGGACAGATATTCGGACTCTCAAACTCCTACAATTCTTTTCTAATCTACCACTTGTAGGGGCTCATTTTAAAGCTCTTGGAGAAAGAAAAACTTTCATTGGCTTAGTTTTTCGAAAATCAAAAATTTTATTTTTCCCCACAGAGTTAACACAGGGATAGCGGCTATTTTCAATTTCAAATATTAAGAAATCGTAGGTAATTTGTCTCTCTGGTACCAAAGTTAACACAGTGGCCCTTGAATTTTATTCTTGATTTGGTAAGAGAATGGTTGAAAGTTTCATCGAGGAAAGCTTGGGCAAAAGTTTAAGTCTTTCACTTTTGAAGCGCATACTACATTAATAACAGACTAATGGCATCTACCCCCCCCCCCCAAACACACAAAATTACACATTAAAGTTCCTACAGATTGACATTACTACCATGCACTGAACCATAAAAAGCACAATCATGCAAGTGTGTAATAAAACATTTTTATTTTGACTGTCAGAATAAACAAACAGCCTTGGGTGAACTGGCAATGCCTTTCTTTTGCTAACACCTACATGAAATGCTACATGTAATCGCTAACTGTGATGGCTACACTGAATGATGAACATCAACAACACATCAACAAAAAGCTGATCAAAGTATACAGTGTGAGATCTTTCACTCGTTGGTTCATTCCATGCTTTGCAGCATTTCCCTGTACCCTAATACACTGGCGACAGCCACAGGTGGGAAAAAAAAATATTGCGTCACAGACATCAAAATGTTGTGTAGATGTTGAACTGTCCATATTTCACTGAATAATCCTCACTCGACTTAGTCAAATCAATAGTGCGCAACTTGTACATAATGAATATTCACCACTGATGATGAGAAATTATAATTGATTTACATAATCAAACAATGATCATTAACAAACACTTTGGATAAATGAATACATTATGTCACTTTACACACATTCAATGATATTCTTTCTTTGCAAGTTTTATGTCTTATGTCGTATCAGCATGTCACTGAGTACACATCTATCTGTTCCAAACCATCGACATGCACGCAAATTGTAGTTTTTTGCATTCTTCCTCATTCCACACCAAACATTTTGTGTCACCTTGGCTATCAACTTCAATGCAGTGTAAACATTACTGCCCTCTATGGTCAGATTGGTACCTGTTTACAATGAATTGGGGCCAGCAGAGCAAATTGTGAGTAAAAGTCAAAAACGTTATGCAACAATCATTTGTCTGTATACAAGCAAACACATGAACAAAGAGGTCATTACACATTATTACAAGTCTTTCGTACTTGTATGCAGAACAAATGAAACATCCATTGATTTGATTTGATCTGGTCTGAGTTGAATTCTCAAGTATGAAGTATTGACAAGCTGTTTTTTAGGCATGCATCGACATCAATTACAGAGAGTTTGAACCTGAAAGCTATTTTTTTCCATTGGATTTGAAGTTTGAGTGTCTGATAATAAATCCACAGGAAAAGTATTTGTACATGTTTGCTATGATGACATGATGATAAATTTGAACAATTAGCGACACTTCTGTTGAAGTGATGCACTCGAGCACCTGTTTGAAATTATAAATAATCATCTGACAGTGGTCGGCTGCCAAAGTACATAATTGTGTATGCAGTGAGCAGCTTTATGTATGCTCGCTCACTACAAGCACTACTGAGTACATCAGCCAGATGAGAAGGACATGATACCGTTACTTTTGACAACAGCTGTTGTAAAATTCTAAAACAAGCACTATGAAACCTATGTTGACTTTCATGACAGGGAGCCGTGAGAGAAGAAAATTTAGCGAGGAATTCTTATTTCTAAAATGTCTTTTTTAGACAAAAGCAGTCCAAATGATACAAATACACGGTGAGGCACCTGTTTCATGATATAACCATATGCACCGCTGAAATCTGTGCTTGAAAATCAATAGCATGTGATCTACACTTGACTGCCATGGTATAGCCTGGTATGGAACGGTGTCACTCATTACAGCACAGAAAACACTGGGAATACTCTAGTAATGATTTCTGGGTGTGTCCATCATAGTAAATCAGGTAGATCCTGCTTCTTCAGTTTCTTGCTGTCTTTGTTTCCTCTGAATGCATTTCATCACAAGATTCTGGAGTTCACACAGCATTGGATTATGGACCTGAAGTCCCGCATAATACACCTATTGTTTTGTTCAAATGTTCACATTTTAAAAGAAAAGTCCCCTCATTCTTCTTCCCATGCCTTGTCTGTCGTACAAAACGTTGAATTTATTCACAAACTGGAAATAAAATAAATACACGAGATGAGATTAGTCAGTTACCATTATGGTTGTGTGAGGCTGAAATAGTTGACACTTGAGGGCGCTCTCCACAGCAGCCCTGCCAGTTATTAGGGTCAGCAACAGAAATTTTCAATTGACATACTTTAATAAAGACATTTTGAAAAGCTTATAAACTACTTACGGTAATTTGGACAAGTCATCGTTGATGACACAGTCCCCACTTGTTAATGGGTACTTTGATTACATGTCCTCAGAGAGGATAGAGTCCTCTTCATTAATTAGGTCTGTGATAAAAATACTTTGATACAGATAGCGCTCAATGGCCAAGATTGACCTACATACAAGAAAGACCTACATATGTATGACATATAGGTTAATGTCCTTGTACCAACTCTGAATAAAATCGGTTGAGATATGCCTGAGTATTATGGCTCTGTACATGAAAAAATCGTAACAAAATGGCCGCATGGCAGCCATATTGGATCGTATCACATAACAAATTGACATGCATATGTATGACAGTAGTCAATCTCCTTGTACCAACTTTGAATAAATTCGCTTGATACATGTCTGAGTATTATGGCTCTGTACATGAAAACATCGTAATAAAATGGCTGCCTAACGGCCATATTGGATCATATCACAAAACAAATAGACGTACATATGTATGACATAGGTCAATGTCCTTGTACCAACTTGGAATAAAATCGGTTGAGATATGCCTGAGTTTTGGCTCTATACATGAAAAAATTGTAATAAAATGGCCGCCTGGCGGCCATATTGGATTGTATCACAAAACAAATCGACGTGCATATCTATGACATTGGTCAATGTCCTTGTACCAACTTTGAATAAAATCGGTTCAAACATGTCTGAGTTATGGCGCTGTACATGAAAAAATCGTAATAAAATGGCCGCCAGGCGGCCATATTGGATCGTATCACAAAACAAATACACTTGCATATCTATGACATTGGTCAATGTCCTTGTACCAACTTTGAATAAAATTGGTTGAAACATGTCTGAGTTATGGCTCTGTACATGAAAAAATTGTAATAAAATGGCCGCCTGGCGGCCATATTGGATCGTATCACAAAACAAATCGACATGCATATCTATGACATTGGTCAATGTCCTTGTACCAACTTTGAATAAAATCGGTTGAAACATGTCTGAGTTATGGCTCTGTACATGAAAAAATTGTAATAAAATGGCCGCCTGGCGGCCATATTGGATCGTATCACAAAACAAATCGACATGCATATCTATGACATTGGTCAATGTCCTTGTACCAACTTTGAATAAAATCGGTTGAAACATGTCTGAGTTATGGCTCTGTACATGAAAATATCGTAATAAAATGGCCGCCTGGCGGCCATTTTGGATCGTATCACAAAACAAATCGGCGTGCATCTGTATGACATATGAAGTAATCCGTGTACCAAGTTTGAATGAAATCGCTCCTTGCATCTCTGAGATATCTGCGTGAACGGACGGACGCACGGACGCACGCACGCACGCACGCACGCACGGACATGACCAAACCTATAAGTCCCCCCGGACGGTGTCCGTGGGGACTATGGAAAATCCTGGTAAACTTTGTGAAGCAAAGTGACATAGAATCTACTGTTTGTATAAAGAAGGGTTCATTCGAACTCTAGCCAGAACCCAAACTGCTTAAATTATGGCAATAATATGTTAGTTATTGGGCCCCATTAAACTCAAGGCTAAATAAGTGAATCCCCAGCCAAAACATCCGCCCCATCAGAGCTCTGGCAAAAGCCCACCTTTTGGCAATAATATGATGGTCAGTTTGGCTACCTTCAATTTATAAGGTTCATTACGCTCATCTTGGTTGGGATGTCCCTGTCACTTGAAAACTTGAGACTCTGTTTGTCTTACCTGATTGATACTGTTACATCCTTTTGTTATGGTTCCAAGGTAGGACATCAAACACACATCATTACATTGCTGTGAATAAGAGGAAAGATGAGACATATCAACCATCAATCCATCAAGCAAACTGGCTTTTAGAAAGCACCAAAATCCATTTTCAACATGATGTTCTGAAGGTACTGAACAAGAACACGGGTCAAAAAGATCTCTTTAAGCGAATAACAAGTATAAAACACCCATCCCTGTCTATCATCTGTAATTAGTATGATCTTCAGCTCATAAACTCCTTGAATGAAATTTCAAACTTCTGGAAATTTCTTTGCAGTATCCTCACAGTACTGGAAATATCCCATGATGCATTCTGAAATATCCCATGATGCATTCTGATTTATACTCTCAGAGAATCCTCAGTTAAGTACAGCATGTCTTCCATGCATCAACAAATTAAGACTACATTTATAAATTTTGAAAATGTACTTTTACAACACACCATTCTTATCAATTCCCATGTTTTGATAATTTGAAAAAAACTTGAGTCAGGGAGGAGAAAGCATTTCTTAAAAATTGTTCAAGTTTTTTCTCTGCCATACAGAAGTCTATAAAGGGAAATAAGTCGACTGGTTGGGCCTGTTGAGTCAAACAACAGAAATGACAACATAAGAATTGGTCAAAAATTGTTTCGACAAAATATGGTATTTGTAGTTCCTGCAGACCAAGACATTCATGGTTACTCTTAACAGAGTTGTCAAAACACCTACTGTAAAATCTGACTGTGCTTTCATGAGATATGCTGTCGTATTTATTTAGATACTTCATATTTTTGGTTATAATGTACAAGAGTAACGTTACTGGACAAGAGTCCTTCAGTGACACAAATTGAACAGAATTGTGGGTAATTTGCAGCCTTCCATGGTTCTTTTATCAGGAAATATTTTTGACAACCCACCTTTTTTTTTCCCAGGACCTCTGTAATATTGATCAAGTGATACGGAACAAACAAAATTTGTGACTATTGTTTCAGATTATGCATACTTAAACTTACTATCACTAAGACAATGTACACGCGGTGAACAAGATAAAGCTATAAATAGATACCTTTTTACATTACCATTCCACACATGGCACACGGAATGGGCCTTTTCATCACAGACACTGCATGCAAAGTGCACATCCTATACCTGGCCCCCTACAATATCATTGCCTATGTCATTCCATGTACCGAAGAAAATCTGAACACAGATACGATCTCACCAGAATTTTCCGGAATTCAAAGTACATGTACATGTACATAGTAATGGAATATGGGATTGAAAATTCTAGCATTCACGGTACTCAAGGGAATAGTCTGGCTAGGAACTTATATATGAATAACTTTGATGCAGATAAGTTCAAGAATAAAACATGGAAACCTTCCCTAATCACCAAGTTTATTATTATTCTGTATGACTGTCACTATAGCACAAGCAAGTGGTTATAATTTTGTTGACAAGTCAACATTTCCAGGTAGCATTTATAATTAATATTCTTTAAGACACACTGTTGACAATATGACTCATCAATATTTAACAATGCTCTACTTACATTGTAAAAATCTCCCTTGAATTTTTCAGTGCTGAGAACCGGTAGTTGGTGGCAGAGACTGTAGGCCTCTCTGAGGATTTCATGGTTGCGAGGTAGCTCCCCGGCTTCCACAGCTTTGATGTATTCTAGAACAAGCTTCACTCGGTTGTGCAGCATTTTAATGGCACTGTACTGAGCTATCAGATGTTCAGCAACTGGAATTGAGATGTAAGATGTGAATAATTCCTTGCACATGGAAATTACAAATTCAGCAGAGAAAGAGAATTTGCCTAATATGGTATTGCTGTAGAATTATCAAAGATGAAATTGTAAGATTCAATCGCAAATCACTGTTTTGGCAAACATATAGGAGAGAAGCTGCTGGTATGAAAGCTCTACCAAACTAGAAGAGCGCCCTCAAGCATGCAACAGTGACTTGTGGCGATGAAGCAGAATGGAAGCTGTGTACTTGGTTTTCAGGTGGCTTTTCATAATTTTACATTAAGTTTTCTTATTCAGAAGTAATCACATTGATCACTTGGAAAATACAGAATAGAGTTTCCAAGTTCTGTCCAACACAGTGCTACGATACTGATCATCAGTGCAATATTTACCAGTGGAGTTTTCGGAGGATTCTGATGTTGACATTCTCGCTACATGATCTACACCTATCCTCTCAGCTTCCTCTGTGGCCAGTGTGTATGGAATCTCAACCATCAGCATGGTAGCCACACCGTTCACAACATCTATCACCGACTCGTACACATTCACTGGTAGCTGAAACACAGAACACAGCAATATGGATGGATAACATGTATTGATTAAAGAAGCGTATGTTCTGTCAAGGCTGAAACAAATAGTCACAATGTTCTAGTATAATAAATAATATAATAAACTCTTTCCAGCGCTGTAATTTTTCCCACAGAAATTTAAGTGCAAATTTTTCAAATTTTTATGAATTTTTCTGTAATTTTTTTGATAATTTTGGACCAAATGGACATCACATTTAATCAGATACAGTTTTTCATCAAAATTTTGGCAAAAATCTGAAAAAAAAATTGACTGGGGTATATTTTTTATGGGCGACAAAAATTGACTTTTGCGCTCAAAGTGTTATGGGAGGCAGATGTCCTATTGTGGCTTTCTTCAAATTCTTGTTGATAAACACTGCCTCTTCCCAGAAATTGGTGATGAATGTCTAGCAAATGTGAAGCAAATTCAGCATTTGATGCATGTTCATAGTTCACCAGTTTTGTAGCTTTCCAATCACTGCAAGACTTTGCCAAATAAACTTTGGTTGTGTCCCTTTGTTTACATGAAGCTGCTTTGGCTGCACTCACCAGTTTGGGTACAGCCACTATTTTAAAATTTGGATATGCGCAAGGGCTGCCAGGATATGTTTTGCATAGCAAGACACCTGTTGGGGTCAATACGCGCAGTCTCAGATGGGACAACACCTCACTCCTTCCTTTTCAAACTATGATGTTTCAAAAGGAAAGTTTGGCACATCTATGGCCTTTTCTACTACACAATCAGTCTCCTAAATTTGAAATGAACCCAATGTGTGACTAAAATGTTAACATTCAAATGCAGTATTTTGTCTGTGTGAGCAAAAAGGGAGTATATCTCAGTGTATGCATCCATATCACATAGAGAATGGCTACAAAGGATTGAAATTACAGTGTACCGTTTACAGTTTGCTTAAAACAATGTCAAAGCAATTTTTTGATGTTTTCATACAAAGGAAAAGACAAAATATACTTACATCTGAGTTCGGGTAAGCGGATTCATCTTTAGAAATATTGGACTTTCGTTTATTTCACACACCTGTTCAAATAATGAAGAAATACAATTGAATATGATGGTGTACACATTTACTTCATCGCGTGTGAGTATGTAGCAACACAACGACCACTTTATCTGTTTTGTCATAAACGTATCCTGTACCTATGGAACTGCCTAGGGACCGTCTCAGATTGTCGCATAAGTTCAAGAAACGAAATTCCTTTGTTTAGATCAAAACCCCTCCCCCTCCCCCCAAACGAAAGTTAAAAAGTGTGAAATGTTGATGTCTGACATATGGAGTGTTGTTTTGGACATTCTCGCTGAGAATGATACACCTCCTAAGACTTCAAAATTTTTGTGGAAGCTTCCTTTAGGAAAGTATGCGCAAACATTAAGTCTTTCAGTTTTGAGAAGTGTACTCCTGAGAATAATTTTACTACCGTACTCGTCCGAGTATAAGCCCCCGGTTGGGCAACACTAGACAGCGGTAAAACTAGGGGAGGGGCTTATACTCGAGCAACCCCATGTTATCTGGCATGGACGCTTAATTTATGCTAATTTTATGCACGATTTTTTTCAACACCACTCGATCTTTCTATCGCTTTCAAAATCGACTTACACCTCCAAAGAAATTGATTGTACAATCTCTGAATACAGACGTGACATTTTGGTGAAATTTCAGCGTCGGAAAAAACCCCAAACTTGAAACAAAGACGTCATGTATGCTGCTGATTAACATAACAGTATACAGGCATGCAATGCATTGCCTACACGGAAAGGCAACTCAATATTCCATTATCAAACTGTCTACATCTTTTGAAAACAACAACATAGCAGTGAAAATTGTAATAGTCACCAGGAAAAGTCTTCACAAATGAAAGGATAATTGCTTCAAACAAAAAAAACCTGTATGTTTCAAGCATGAAAAAATCGTGGCCGTGAATGGAAAATAAACAATGGCGGACGTGAGTCAGACTATTCTATTTAGGCGACGGGGGTGAGCAGGGTCAAAGAATCAAGATAATACTGGGAAAAAGTGTCATTTTCCTTACGATGCTGTCAAGGGAACTCCAGTTTCCCGTTGTTTTAACATCTTTTAATAGTTTCTTTATCATCTAAAAGTAATTTTACCAAATTAAATGACCAAATATACTCTCCTAACCTTTCTGTATTTGAGTTACACTAGGGTAGGGGCTTATACACGGATGTAATGCATTTTCTAAAATCCTCTAAAATCAGTAGGGGGCTTATACACGAGTAGGGGCTTATACTCGGACGAGTACGGTATTCTCGAGGTTGTCTGTAACAGACAGGTTTCACAGTATATATTGGGTTTCAATATTTGATACCTGTTTATGGATCTTGATGTCAGCCTGATCTGGTGGACCTCCCGTTGTATACCATCCGAGAAAATCCAGCTCCTTGAAAACCTGTTTGACTGAAACACACATGACGAAGAGGAAAGAAAGATCAAGGTCACATCATAAATGTGAAAGCACTTTGGGTTTTTTTTTCGTTACTGAAACAAAACATCTCACGCTCAGATTTCAAAATTTGATTGACGGGATTGACAGAACATCATCAAGTGACATCACCACATTTGTCAACTCTGATTTTGTAATCCAGATCTGTGTGTGAGAGTAGTAATCTGCTAGAAACAACGTCAAGCCACTGAGATGTACTCTACAGCATGTAAATAACAAGCTGGGTGTTTCAGAGTTAACTATATTCTTTCAATTCAAGTGTCTGAGTTTACCCATATTTTTTGTGTTTGTTTCACATCTACATTCATCCATGCTGAGGCAATACGTAGTCAATATGGGGATGTAATTCAAGCTTGGTTCCGAGTTAAATCAGTCAGTGAAGAGGGAATATAAAACACTGCAGTAAGCTAAATCTTTTTTTCACGGGCAACGGGATTTAAGATCCAACCAACAAATTCATCTATTAAACCTTCATAGTTGATAGATTTATGGGACAACTTTCTACAAATCAAAACAAAAGATGGAAACTTACACTGTTCCTCCTTGGTGTTGTAATAATCCATATCGATCACCATGTCACCTTCAACTACATGAAACATCAACTCAAATGAATTGTAAACCTCAATGTTACGGCCTTTCTGCTTGCCTATCAGAGCTCCAAGAACTGAAAAAATAAACAAAAGTACAAAATCAACAAAGAAAACAGATTGTCCTCTGGCTCAGATCATCATCGCTATTATCAATATATCTTAAAGTAAACACTACTGTGACCTACTGTAGAAGCTCTAACAGAGAATTTAGAAAGTTACAATGCCCTTCACTGTATACGGCACAGGTTATATCATCTATAGTGCCAGAGACCTAAAATTTAGATCTGGTACAACTTGATCAATTCCTGAAAAATTCAGAATGATTAAAATATTAGACGGTTTAGAAATTTGCACAGATCCACGTGATCAAATCCATTGCAACACACTTTCATTTCACAATTACAAAACAGTGCAGTACAAGTCTTGTACATGCTGAACATGTTATCTGTATGTACTCTTGACGAAGGTACACAAGCACTCGACCCTCGCTACATTGTAGATTTGACACAAAATCACAAATATGTAAGTTATAACACTGCTAGACTCTCTCACAGCCCCTCGCTGGCTTCACCTCAGACCATAATACCGCCCTCAGCAGTTGAGCTGAGCAAAGTGGTAATATCTGTGGTTTTAAAGGGGGTACCTGGGTAAATGTTACCGGGGTTCCCTAGCCATGCTACCAAGTTTCCCTCAGAATATCAATGCAATCAGGTTAGGGACTATAGAAATAGTACACGGGTATCCCAAACCTTTTACCTAGATGTACCCAAACCTTAGCAAAAACACTGAATATTCTTGACTGAAAGACTAGCTTTAATCATCTAAATACCATCGGTGTAAATGAAACCATTAAAATATCACCTTATTTGCTGAACTAGGCCAAAACACTAAATGCATGTCACGGTACCTACAGTCACAGCCCCTCCAGGCTCTCCCACTGGACTGGAGGGGCTGTGCTAGTTGCTGTAGTGCAGTATCGAAACATAAAAATACATGTACATTCTGATTTTTAAGGTTTTTGACGACAGCAGCACTATCATTATGGCATCATCACGGTGCTACCACTGGGGAGACAGTGCAAGAAAAAATAAATAGTCTATGGTGTGAATTGTGTTGTACGAATCGACGAATGCACTATCTGCAGTGCAGGCACTGTACTGAGTACATCGGTTTCATACCTTTCGTGGGCTTCCCCTCTTGGGCCTTGATTCTCGTCCAATGTTCTGACACATTCATGATAACTAATGGATGTAGAGCAACGGTGACGCTGGCTGTTGTCCCCGCCGAAGCCATAACAGAACCTGGTTCTGTAGCAGGCGAGTCGACTTCCATTTTGCTCGCCATCTTGTCTTTGCTGTGCGTTTGCTTGTTTCCTGTTTCCTCCAATGCAATGAGGACAAACTTTCGAAACGACTGTACTTCATGAGCATCTGTAGCTACCTTGTAGCTATCTATAATTTGTAATTTATTCTAAAGTACCGATGTCAATACGAATTGGATGGTTATAGCCGTAAAATTGCGGAAACCAAGCACAATGTATTGTTAACCCTTTGAGCGCCAAAGTCAACTTTTGCCGCCTATATAAAATGTAGGCCTACCCCAGTCAATTTTTTTCAGATTTTTGCCAAAATTTTGTTGAAAACCTGTAGCCAATGAAATGTGACGTCCGTTTGGTACAAAATAATAAAAAAAATTACAGAAAAATCCTCAAAAATTGTTAAAATGTTGCACTAAAATTTTGGTGGGAAAAATTACAGCACTCAAAGGGTTTAGGCCTAAGGCGATGAAATGATCGACCAGTTTTGTCGGGATAGTTGGCAATGGACAGTTGACAATGGCAATACATCATGTAAATGGACCAATGTGTCATTCAGGAACTTTGTACACGAATTTAGCCTTATGTTTATCATTGGATAATCTCGTCTAAGATGTCTATGAAGGTTAAAATTTGCGTTGCAGGAGCATCATGACACCAATGCACTTTTAATAAAAAATCAAAAAACAACTTGCGCAAAAAAATGCTTACCTGAGATAGACAACATATACAGAACGTTTTCCAAACGTTTGTGATGAACTTACAATCTTCAACTGAGACTTCAACAACTAAACATGTTCAGTTTTCATTTTGAAAGTCGTAAGCTTAGGCCCTATAGGCCTAAGACCGTCACATAAAGTCAACCGATATAGCGAGTACACAAAATATGTGAACAATCGACTGAACCCTTTGCCGTGGATTGAAATAGCGACATTTTCAGAGACATCCAGTCCCCCGGAGATTGGATCATAGACAGTAGAGGTGGACCCCCCTCTACTTCCTATGATTGGATGTATTTTTAGTGAAATGTAAGCTTACTGATGCATCTAACGGGACTTCAAACCTGTGCAAGATAAACAAAACCGCAAAGGCCAACTTTCGTATAGCAAATATTTAATGAAAATATTTATAGCGTAGATAAAAATATTATATTATATAGACTCTATTATCTATGATTAGCATGGAAGCTTCAAAGGGATGACCGAACACGTTCAAGGTCACGGGTTCAAAGTTTAATACTGGCATATTCAAAATGCCCATTGTTCATCCAGTAAGGTGGATGTAACTTCCAAAAAGTAAAAAAAAAATTGTCATTTTCTTTACATGATCGCATATTTTGGCAGCAGAGAGTAGATAACAAACATGATGAGAGAAAACAGTATTTACTTACTTTTTAAGCTGTCTCAGCTCGTACAGCTTTTATGACAATTATCAGCTCTCAAAGATGTGTAGACGCAATGTTCTTCAGTATCGCCCAGATGTGCGGTTTATATGTCAAGGGAACTCTTGTCGAAGGACGATGAGAACACATGTACTTGTTTTTTGGTATTTCACGTTACAATGACTTTTTAATTAAAACAAGTACGCGACGAACAGTATCGTAATTTCATCACCATCATCGGCATTATAAACGATGTTACACAGGAAAAAAATACCACGAAACATCAGTCATGACAGGAATTTCTTTTGTCACTTTTTCAAAAATAACGAGAAATGTCAGGAGTGGGATTCGAACCCACGCCTCCATTTGGAGACCAGAACGCTCCGCCACTTGATCGCCCATGCAGTGTTGCACTAGGAAGGCATTCACCTTGAGTCTGGCGCCTTAGACCGCTCGGCCATCCTGACTTCACACGTAGGCCAAAGGTTTGTAAGAATAATAAATATATCATGAAGCTTATTCGAGGGAATTTTTTTAGTGTATCATCGTGATAAATATGACGGTATGTTCATTCGCAAGAATGACTTTTATATCGAAAAAGAAATTGCATTTAACCATCTGACCATAAACTTACACATGAAATATATTTTAGAGGCTGTGTTCAACAGGGTAAATACATTCAATTCCAGCACGGTTTGTGAATATAATGCTTTTAAGAACAGACAAAACTAAACCATAAGAAACAGAATGTTTTGAAAAGAGGAATGGGAATCATACTTTTTGATTTATTGACGTCTGATAAACAACTTAAAATACTGATGGCAGATTGTAAATGATCAGGCAGATTAGGAAACCAGTTTGAAAAACAATGTTATCGATAGGTTTTAATGATCTCTGATAAATAAAATAGATCACTGTATCCAGTAAACAACTGCGCACACTCCCTGAGTATCATGCAAACATGAAAAATCTCTAGCACACTAGAATCTCTAGAACTTTTAAGATATGCAGCCAACTTATTTGTCGTCTGCGTTTTGGACTACAACTCGACTGGTATATATGCTCAAAAAGCAGAAACTGCTAGAAAGGTTTGCACCAGCAAAACTGTATTCAGCACTCAAGTTTATGTTGTAATCATGAATGAAATACACCACATTCGTGAAGCTACAACGTACACTGAATGATATGGTTGAAAAAATCTTGTTGTGGTAGTTTTCATAAGCTTGTGTTGATTTTTACCTTTTAGGGAGTAATTTTAGTAAATTTCGTTGGTGATATGTGAAGAGACAGTAGTTGCTATTTTGGGTGATCCTTTTCTTTGTTTGAGTGTGTCAACAGTTTTTATTTTAATTATGTGACTCGTCAATAGTTGGTATTATGTGGAGTCAGCACTAGCCTTGATTGCAATTAAGTTATTAAGATACCAATGTATAGTAGTTTGTTTTGATATTGGAAGTGAATATGTGAAATTTCAATACATGCCATAGAGAGTAAGACAAGAAACCTTTTATTTGCATAAACAACAAAAGATAAATCTTACATTCACTTGTCAAAAATTATGTTATAGCTTCTGGTATTGGCTGTGTTGACAAACTGCGTATTTGGTGTTGATAACACATCGGGAGGCATATTACGAGAGCAGGTGACTACATTCCTCGGACTGTGTTGTTGAATTTTTATAAGTTGACGAATGCCTGAATAACATATAAATAAATTCGAATATGCAAAGTTTATTTAAGGAGCACTACTTGAATATGCAAATCAGCAAATGACTCCAAACATTATATCTGCAGCAAAATGGCTTCTGACATGAAAAAAAGTTTAAAAAAATGTTGGATCATATCACAAAGAGGCAATACATTTGCTTCTCTTCACGTACAGCCAACATCGTCAACCACGTGCCATCTGCATGACCTCTGCGCGACGTTTCAACCCGGCTCTTTTTTTCCTTTCACAACTTTTACAATTTTAGATGACGTATACATATCAGAACTCCACATGTACATCAGCATAAATTCAAATAGCTTTTAGCAAAATATAAATTCCTTGAGCTTGAGCCCTTTGATACAGGTCGATTCTTACAATGAGAGGGAATGTTTCTTCGAGATTAAAGACATCCAGTGCGTTGATGTCAAATAGACCATTTAACTATGATGACGACAAAATTAACAGGTTTTTCCTCTTTCTTCGGTTCAAAAAAAGGCTCTAATCACATCTGCAAATCTTACTGTATCGAAATTAAGATTAAATCTCAGGGGTCACCATGCAAAGTTTGATCCTAGAGAAACGAATTTCCCTTATTTACCGATACTTAAATTCAAAATGGTCGCCATGCTTCTGATAGCTCTAAAGGGGGAAAATAAAGTTTAGATTTTAACAAAAAATACATGAGTCGTTAAAAACTGTATTTACTTCATGAGATTCAATATGCGTCCTAACAAGTCAGTGGTATACCAAGAATGAATTTCAAAAGTCTAGGCGTCCTGATATATATCCCCGGGCGCATTCTACCTTAATACATGTATAAAGCGAAATTTCAAACAAATTTTAGAGGAACGTGATCCAAGTTCTTCACACTTTACAACCTACTCTGTGTTTTTTTTAATGTTCTGGTGATGTTGCTTGACCGTGGCTTGAAATACAGCAGAATAATATCAGTGTTGCGTTTCTTGCTCAAGTTTCCCTGTTTGTTTGATTGTTTGTTGTGCTTCCATCTGTCTATGTCTCTCTCCTCCAGTCTGCCTCCGTTTGTCCCTGCGTCTGTTTGTCTCTATCTTTGAGAAAGTGGGTACTCTGTAGTGACATAGTTCTCTCCGAAAGTTGGGACGCCCAATTGAGGGCGCTGTGCACGAGTCGTGTTTATCGCGATTCACACCGACTAGTTACCGCCCACCTGTATGCATGCACAGACTTCGTACATATACAGCTTCTGCGTGCATTAAAGTACTGAGAGGCAACATTCAAAGAATGGCCAGCATCGCAGAAAAGAGGAAACACTTGCACAAGGAGGCCAGGGTTCTCCTGGAACTCATAGACAAAGCCGGCCGGCCTCCTCTGCATAAGCTACCGGTCAAGGATGCTCGCAAAGCTACTAAAGCTATGAACAGGCTCGATGGAACGGATGCAACCCTTGACGGCACTGCGAAAGAATTCGCCGTACCAGTGTCATACAATAGCGGTAGGTAACATGTTTTCCAGTTTTCGAGGTGTTGCCGTAGACTGTCACATTGACAGGGACTACGATATATTATGTGTACCATCTACCAATTCAAAATCTAACTCCAGTAAAAAACAACACTGCAACAGTCTCCTAAATTCTTATATTCCATTAGCACTTGCAATGAATTACCTGTAGATGGAAACTCTACAATTCAGCGTATACTGACATAAACTACCATAACCTCTAGAAACACTTGTGTACACTCGTGTGTCATATGGCTGGGTGCTATACAAAGTCAACTGAACTTCACTCTGAAAGGTTTACTCAGTGCCGGGACTCAGTGCCAGGGGTCAACAAACTTTGTCCTCCTGGTTGCACTTGTTGTCTGGTCAGTCTGGTGCTCGGTCCAACTATTGAACAGTCTAGCTCTGCGTGGCAGGGCAGTGTGTAGCGCTGCGTAAAGGTCTGTGTGTTCCCGGCGTTATACGGCCTCCTACCACAGGAGGCCGTATATAGTATAACGCCGGAAACACACAGCCCTGCCACGCAGATCTATGGTATAGTCCCGCCATACGGAAGCTAGGATATACAAACTCAAAGTGCGCAGGCCCTTCTCTGCCGCTGCCCAAGCACGCAGGTGTCGATATTGGCGATGGCTTTTCAGTCGTAGTTATCTGGTGAAAGTTTATAGTTGTCGATAAAATTTTGTTGTTGTCGCCAGTTTTTTTTCGTCAGATAAGTGTAATAGTTGTCGACGGTATATTGCTAAGTAATTTTGCATTCCATTGGTTGGACTGTTGTTGCCGGTGGATCCTCTAAACGGCCCTTTCCATAGTATGTGGGCGCCTTGTGTCTCATGTGACAGTGACGGTTGATAATGACAATGACAATACCATCCCTCGCCATCAGCAAGGAAGAAAAGAAAATTCCTTTCTAGTACCTGATGGTGACGATGTTTCGGTATTTGCGAAGAGAACCATACCGCAATTAGGCCTATTATATCATTTCAATTTCGAAAATTCAAGACTTTTAACCAATTCACTATGCAAATACATTACATATCATACTTGATTTTATATCATATATTATTGTCTGAATGCATGGGTTTATGTGCCCTAGAGCAGGTGACAATTTGCAAGGAGAGCAAATTGTCTCCTGCTGCGAGGGCACGTAAACCCATGTATTCAGGCAATATTTTTATTACATGACTTCTCAGGAGTTAATGCTATATGACATTTAGTTACATGCAGGGTATTTTGAAACAAATTTACCATTATCGACCAGCATCAAATAGATTTTAACGGAAATCAAAATAGAAATTCGCGCATGGATATTTTACATCTGGCGTTAAGCGTCTACTTTGACGTCGAAAACGTTTCATTTAAAAAGTTTGAGCAAAACTTTCAATTTCGAGGCACATTACTACCTTAATAATAAGATAGAAGAGGCTACGACACGTTTTCTTATTGAAATTAAAATGAATTTTTTACAGAGGGCGTCCCCATAACTGTCTACAGACCTTTCAGTTGTCCCACTAACCCGGCAATATGGATATACTTTCACGGAGGAGGTTTCGTGATAGGAGACCGAGCTGGATCCGATGCGACTTGCAAGATAATAGCAAGGTACTCCTGATACTTTTCTTCATATTACTGAACCCCTTGGAAAACTCATCTGTATGACAAGCAATAATGTGTATTCTTCTTTAACGTCAGGTACTCTCTCTCTCTCTCTCTCTCTCTCTCTCTCTTCCAAAGCATAACTATTTATATTGCCCCTCTCACTTGTATCTTCTCCAAATCTTCTCGTCTTCACATCTATTTTCAACAGCAAAGCAAATTGCATCGTCGTAAACGTGGAGTACCGCCTCGCCCCTGAATTCAAGTACCCAGCGTGCATTGAAGACGGTGTAGCCGTGACTAGATGGATCATGGAAAACAAACAGCTTGTCGGGGCAGGAAGCCAAAGTATAGTCGGCGTTGGTGGCGACAGTGCTGGGGGAACAATATCCGCCAACATCTGTCACGAGGTCCCTGGCGTTGATTTCCAGGTAAACAGAAAATAGAACAATAAACGCATTTTTCGTCGACATCTTCATGGAAGATAATTACTCAAATCTAAATCCTTGGTCTAATGTTGCTGTTACATACACCGCGACGAAAAGGCGACGGAATTAAATTATGATATAATTTTATTAGATTTAAAACGTACAGTGCTTACCAAACCACCCAGTTTCACCTCCAGCTTGTGAAACGTCACCTATGCAACTAAGTCAATTTATTCACTTTGTATCACAAGTGTTTACAATGGGCCGAGGATATTCGGGTACAGGGGCCAGTTCAGCTCAGAAGCACTTAGAATGGCGATTTTCATTCCTCGAACTCATCAATGTTCTGTATATTTTACAAAACTCAGCCACAGACATTTGTGCTGTAAAGTTTGATCTATAATGTTGAATCTCTAGAACATAGACACCTCGAGTGCGTTTAAGGCCAAAAATCTTTGGCAAAAGATTTCCAGAATCTTGAGCAACTATCTTCAACACAATGTGACATTATCAAATGCTGAGATAATATGCGATTATAATTTTAATCGATGTAGCTCATCAAAGGTAAGCTTTTATTGTTGATCTAATTTTTCTTGGCAAGTTGTTAATCCACAAGTATTTGGTGACAGATAAATACTATTCAAACATGTTTTATCAGGTATAAAGTTGAAAAGGACTTACGACTTGACTCCATCCAGTTAATTAATCTTTTGTAATCTCAAATTTTATACAGTCAGTCACGCAGCTGCCCGTGCTTCTAAATTGATCGTTATTTCCGAAAGATAAAACAGTGTTAATGAAAACTACGGCATCAATTGATTTGAAAGACCCCACGATTGCGAAAGTTATGATATTCCGTATCTCTGTTTGCGTCGGTAATTAATTGGTGACGTGATCGATACTCACATGCATCTGCTACGCCGTCTAATGTAAACTTTCGGAGGATTGGCTTAGCCTATATTCCGAGAATATGCCTGTTTACAGTAAAGTGACAATTTCTTTCAAGAATGTGTAATGTGATCCGGTGAGACTCCGATCACTTCCTGCAAATTACTGGTTCATGGCTTATCTCTTTGCGATTGTTTCAGGTGTTGATTTACCCAGCAGTCGATATGACAACCATGTATCCCTCACGCCGCGACTTTTCCGAAGGGTTCATGCTTGAAGTTGAAACTGCTCTTTGGTGAGTTGGGAATATATATATATATATATATATATATATATAGAGAGAGAGAGAGAGAGAGAGAGAGAGAGAGAGAGAGAGAGATAGATAGATAGATAGATAGATAGATAGATAGATAGATAGATAGATAGATAGATAGATAGATAGATAGATAGGTGGATAAACATTATATATTTGTATAAACAATATATGTAAAACAATGTATAAATAAACATATATAAATATGTTTGTGTATATATATATATATATATATATATATATAAGAGTATACAGATTTCTTCGCATTGTATTTGGAAATACAGTGCTTGATGCTAAGAGCAGAGCGTTATAATACATATTACTTCAAATACAAAATAATAATATCCTCGGACAGAAATTTCCATAGAACTTGACTTACCTTTATGTGGTTGCAGCGTACCATTATATTGTGTTTTAGGTGGTGTTGAAATTGAATGAATAATGTTTGTTTTGGTGGCAACACTTTGAAACCAACTGTTAAACAAAAACACTCTGAATTAGATGCAAAATGTCGAACCAAAACATAGGTACTGTAACTTTGGACTAAGTCTTGTACATTCGAAATTTAAAAGATTGAATCGATTCACTTCAGAAATGATTGTCTGAGTAATATCTCCGAAAACATGAGTAAAATTTAAACAGAATGTTCTCCTGGTTGCCATATTGAATCGCATAGCGAAACAAATTGGCGCATAGACACGAAGGTTAGAATAACTGGATAAAAATAATTTCCCCTAACTTTTTGTGCGGAATTATAATTATTGGCATGTAGGGTATCTAGATCTATAATAATGTCAATGCCCTATATTGTCTCTTTGTCTCTATTTATCCCCGTCTCTTTCTCTCTGTCTATCTGGCTCTGTCTCTGACTGTACATATGTCTACTTCTCCCTCCCCCCCTCTCTCTCTCTCTCTCTCTCTCTCTCTCTCTCTCTCTCTCTCTCTCTCTCTTCCCCCCCCCCCAGGTTTCACAAACACGCCTTCAAACGATCAGACGATATGCGAGCGATATCTGCTTTCAATAGGGACATGATAAGTTTCAGGAAGCAACCACCATGTCTGATGATTATCAGTGACAGCGATGTGCTCCGTGACGAGGGAGTGGGTGAGTGAAATGCAATTATACATTGCGATATTATGCTTGGCACAGATGCGTTTTGTGAACTGTCTACACTGCTCGCTTCCTGCTTCAGGACACTGTCATCTATGTGTGATCCCTCCAAATTTCTCTCGGCCTACCTGCCCCTCCTCTCCACACGGCACACCTGACCACGGGGGGGGGGACACCACTCCCTCAGATCCTCTTGGTTTGAGTTTATATCTCTCTTTCACAGCATGGCTATATTACCCATAATCCCCTGGGTTCGAGTAGAATTCATCTAGTCACGCCATGTCTTCTCCTGAGCTCGCACACTCTGTCTCAAGACCGCACCCTCCCCTGATCTGCATCATATATCATCCATTGGGTCGTGAGATCTCCCTATCCCCATCACCCCGTGTCTCATTCCGTGCCTCCTCAAGTCAATTATCTATCCTACCCAATTCCACACATGGGGGTCACTTCAGTCATTTTACTTTCTTTTGGGCCTTGGATTCCGTCCTGAACCCCATTCCTTGGGAATTCTGCTCTGTTTCCTCACTATTCGGCTTTGCATGACGGATCCACACTAAATTTTGGTCAAGCACATGAAGACAGAAGGTAACTGACTTGTATTACACAGTGACTATTCCGTTGAAAAAAAACAGACAAATTTTATGGTGTTTAATTCATGATAAGTACCGAGAGCAGTCAATATTTGAGTGCGTTATTGGCATAGTTTTTTAGTCCCCGCGGACGAAGTCCGGCGGGGACTTATAGATTGGGTCCCGTCCGTCCGTCCGTCCGTCCGTCCGTCCGTCATCAACACACTGCTGAACCAATTTTGTTCAAACTGTGCACAAAGGCATAGCACTATGACCTACATATGTACATCGATTTATTTTGCGATACGATTCAATATGGCCGCAAGGTGGCCATATTTTTGCGTTTTTCCACGTCTTTGAATATTAACTCAAATATCTGTGAATTGATTTTGTTCAAACTTGAGACAAAAGGAAAGCACTATGATCTACATGTGCATGTCAATTTATTTAGTGATACGATCGAATATGGCCGCGAGGCGGCCATTTTTTTGGCAATTTTTCATGTCTTTGAACCATAACTCAAATATCCATGTACTGATTTTAAGGCAAAGCACTATGACCTTGATATGAACGTCAAGTTATTTTGCGAAACGATCGAATATGGCCGCAAGGCAGCCACATTTTTTGCGATTTTTTCATGTCATTGAACCATAACTCAAACATCCATGAACTGATTATGTTCAAACTTGGCACAAAGGCAAAGCACTATGACCTACATATGCATGTAAAGTTATTTTGCGAAAAGTTTGAATATGGCCGCAAGGCGGTCATTTTTTTTTGCAATTTTTTTATGTCTTTGAACCATAAATCAAACATCTGTGAACTGATTTTGTTCAAATTTGGAAAAAAACTTGTCACAGAGACAGACCAGAACAGAAAATACCATTTTTTATACATAGAGAGCAAAACAGAATAAGAATGAATTCAGTTCGTGCTCACACAGATTTTCTGTCGCGAGTTTTTAATATCAATGGACATTGTCGATTTTCATCGCTTGATAGCGCCACCACTTTGTTATTGTTTTAGCTTAATCATTGTACCGTCGGATTCGGATTCGGAGTTTGCAAATCATAGGCCTCATGCAATTTGCATCAAGGTCATTCCACAGCAACCAAGACACCAAAGATTATAACCAAGCAGACAAGCGGGGACTGTGTCATCAACGATGACTTGTATGTCAAACATTGAGTAAATTTTTTTTGTCTTTTAATTCACGAAAGCATACGCCGAAAAGCTGAGAAGAGCCAATCGCCACGTCGAAGTGATGATGATTAACGGCATGATTCATGGATTTTACACGTTTCCAAGTAAGTCGTCGTTTTTAATTATATTTTTCTTCACTATTGATACTCTCAGTAACATAAGATGTGCACAGTACGAACCAAACACTTTGCATAATACTATGCTGTCGCTCGAAGAAACGATTTGAGAAAACCGTCATGATAGTTTTGTATTAAAACTCACTCGATTATCTTCCACAAATTTGAGGAATCTCCTGACAGACATTTACTGAGCAGACATCAGCTCGAACATGTGGAGCAAACAAGGCTTCATTTATTTCTGTAGGCAATGACGCTCTCTTATTCGCAGATAGAACTGATTTTCCAAACATAATTGTTTATTTAGGCGCTTTAAATAAAATTCTTTGTTTGCCGTCCGCTTGCTGGTAGGTTTTCAGAGAAAATTAAGAAAACAATGTGGACACTATTTCAAATAAATTTTTTTTTTCCAAAGGAAACCAAATAAAAGTTGAGCTTGTGTTAATACAATTGTGTTTTTCGTCTTTGTTCCTTTTTCCCCCTGGATGCAAGACTGGTAGGCTTTCCAAATATCCATGGACGGCAAACAAAGAATTTTCTTTAAATGGCCTTATGTACAAGAACACACGAGCTCAGAGTGGCAAAGATGTCATAAATATTCATTGTGAAGGAACAGTTCCTATATATACTCTCAAGTTTTACGTTTCCTGTACAATATTTTGCAGCTCTATTCAAGGAGACGTGTGAACGCGCTTACAAAAGGACAGTGGAGTTTATCAAGGCACAAGAGGACAAGGCAGGGCAAAGCAACAGAATGGCACCCCCAGCCGGACGACTTTAAACACAAATACAACTTCCAGACTCGCCATCGCAGGAACTCTGACTGTGTATGGCCTCACAGAACAAGGAGACAATTCTCATCGTCAATATGCTGAGATAATAGAAAATGATCACATTGCAAACCTTCACCATGGTTAAAAACCTGGCTGCATATAGCACAGAATAACTAAATTTCAACCGCGAAAACGACGAGTGATTACGATTAATTGAGGTTTCCATGCATAATACAGTCAAGGAACGGACTGCATGTTTTACACACGCGTATACACACACAAAAAGACAAACACTCACAAAACACGTATACAAACATACATATACTTACATACATACATACAGACAGACAGACAGACATACATACATACATACATACATACATACATACATACATACATACATACATACATGATTATGATAGCATTGTACATAATGTATATAAAAATGTATGTAAATTAACAATAATTCCTATATGAAACACATACATGAAGATTCCACATTCTTTCATCATCGAATACAACGTTTGATCTAAAAATTGTGAAAAAGCTGTGATTGTATTCCATAATGTTTAAATATATATGTTTGTGTGTGTGTGTGTGTGTGTGTGTGTGTGTGTGTGTGTGAGAGAGATACCTGTGCGTGACGTCGACAAGTTCAGATTGTAATTCCATACTACCCTAGTTTATGTCATCAACTGGAGAGGTAGCAGCTATTTAAAATAAAAAAGTGAAGACCTTCACTTTTAAGTATCACATGTGCATGTATAGGAGACGTCTTCGAAATGAGCTAAAGGTCAAGGGGACGTTTTTCTGAAGTATGGAGGTTCAGTAGAAACATCGTTTGATGTACGCAATGAGATCATACATTTATCGGTGCGGATATCAATGATCGTATTAGTATGAATATTAAGAGGAAACGGTCGTCGGAAAAGCGCCTGTGTGAGTTTCTTGTTTACAAACAATGTATTTCGTGCATGATATCTCTAGATTCACCTCATCATCATAGCTGCAACATTTAAATTATACGATGTAGATTATGACAGACATGTTTTAACTTTCATCAATCACCATCGTACCTTGGATACAGTATTGCATTGTATGGGTCCCATGCGACCTTTGAGCGCAGTTCCGATGACTGTATCCCTTTAAATGGTGAGAAGAATCTCGCAATTGCTGGAACGGCGAAAGTAATACTTGGTACCAGGGCTAGTCTAGTTGGAAAGTACAATTGTGTTAGCTTGTGTTTGATAAGGTTTGATTTGACGTCATGTGAGGTCGAAGTTATGCCTGTTCGAATGCTTGTTCATCTTTTGTTCGACCCTTTGGTTTCATGGATAAAGGTCAATTTGTGTGCCATTTTTGCGACTGGAGCCTGAGGCATATGAAAATTGTTCGTAACATAAGGATTATGCGCAAAGAAGTGAATGTTTGTAGAGCTCTCACGGAACACAGAACACCGCAAATTAGGAAAGAACATTCATTACTCGCTGAAGCAGGAGCATGTTTAGTATGAGATTGTGAAATGGATGGAACAGGATAGCGAAAGGGTAAAGAAAAAATACTTGGTTGTGTAGTGAAATTTCTCTAGGGTCTACAAATATAAAAAAAAGAGTGGTTTTAAAGTTGTAATATTTGGAGAGGACGACCAATTTTTAAATATTAACTTGTCATAGGTGATAATGACGTCACGTGATCGATATTCCCGCGTCGTACGTACATTCATTAATAATCTTTATCATATACCTACATTCACGTGCCTGTGTAAAGCTATGGAAGAAAGCGCCCTCAGATCCGTGCATTTTTTTTACGTATCACGCCCCGGCCCGGTGCCCAAATATGGGCAATCGCGTGCACTTCTGAACTATCTCGATTCTGGTTACTACGCGCGTTGCTATCCGCAAACGTTCGATTCGTACACAAAGCCAGCGCGAGATTAGGAAAACGTCTGCTCGCTCGGATCGTAGTTGCGCGTCACGGTGGCGACAGTGGAGCGGCGCAGGTGACATCGGCTTTTATTTCTAAATTCTAGTGAAATCCTGTTTATCCTAGGTGCGTGCCTGTTCAGTATAAATTGCAAGAAACTTACATCACGCTTTTGTCCTTCTTACACCTCGATTTCAGCCTTGATCTCTGTTGGTCACCTACAGTACAGATGTTGCTTTGCGCGTTCTAGAATTCTGCAGGTAAACAAATGACGTCATTATGTATGTCAATCCGCGACGGAAAGCGGCCATCGTATTTATGAAAAACTGACACAAATGGCGATAAATTTTTGATATCGCACGCATTTTTATCCCCTAAAAATGTTGAATATTATGTAAACTACATATTTATCATTCCATAAGGTATATGATAAAACCTTTACGGCCCTGATACGGCTTTTGTGGCCCTTGGTCGTACGGCGTACGGGCCCTCGCACGCTTGGGCACCGGGCCGGGGCGTGATACGTAAAAAAATGCACGGATCTGAGGGCGCTTTCTCCCATAGCTTTACACAGGCACGTGAATGTAGGTAGGCCCTATATGATAATTTATTCATTCATCCAGCCGTTTTGTCTTTGTCATCATTGACGAAATGGTCAAAGACTGGTTAGGGTCTGGGTCTATGATATACCCGTTGTGAAAGTAAATGTTAACGTAGTTTTGGAGGCCGTGTCATTATCTAACATATTCGAGTAAAATTATTTTGCTACATCTAGTATGTTGGATGTGTGTGTTTAGGAAAGCTGGATAGTTTCCCTGAATATATGCGGCATATGTGAATTCTGGATTTTCGCCTGAAAAATTCTGTATAAACAATTAAACCGACATCAGGTGATTGTCGGCCTTTATTACTTGAATACATATTGTTATGTAAATTGAATAACTGGTATTGAACTGCATAAATTATAGAATGTGTAATGTTACGTAATGTTTCAACGTTTAAATAACTAATAGAAAAGTATCGAAGAGATTATATCAGTCTAAAATTTCCTTTATGGAACGTAATACAACTATAGAAGAAATACTAATGTCAAAAAATTATGAACAATAAATAATGAAATAGAGTTGGTAAAAA
This sequence comes from Ptychodera flava, assembly GCF_041260155.1. Lineage (NCBI taxonomy): Eukaryota > Metazoa > Hemichordata > Enteropneusta > Ptychoderidae > Ptychodera > Ptychodera flava. The sequence goes on along the minus strand of NC_091946.1, from coordinate 23,689,138 downwards.
ATAAAATAAATTAGAACTGATTGAATAGTAACTGATTGCAAGCTACTAGTTGACTGCTTAAATAAGCTAATAGTTTCAATAGATGAATATCCATGGAGTCCAGTATAACTGAAGTAATATGTCGAAGTAGTAAAGAAAAGGTGGGCAACTGGGATTAATAAGAATTTTACACCCATTTTATTCATTTATCTACATGAAGTGAAGGAAAAATTAACCATCCATGTAACTAAGTATGACCCTGACCTATATACGAACTCACGCGCAGCAGTGCATTGTCCTGAACTAAGCGGGGAAATTCCCTGCTGAGTCAGATCCTGGACTTGCGCAATACAGTAGCTGGGGACCACTAGTGGACATGTAGAAACTTGTTCTGTCTGACCTAAATACACAACATGTATAAACACGTTCCGAAGGTGTACGGGAAATTCCGTGTGAGTCATCACCATCAAACTAGCCTATATAAAGGGACTTTTACCCCCGTTGTCAGTCAGTCGCGGAGTCTAGCTGATGTGAATTTTTTCTACTGCATGACTGAGGTCTGAATTTCCGGTAGGTTTTTTGAACTCGGAGTTCCTATCGGTGCGAACTTGTTCACCTGATAGATAAAATTTTAGTAATTTCCTCTGAACTTAAAATGTGACGGAAGACCATTACTTCAAATAATATGAGACGTTTCAGATGAATGGTACTGATATCTAAAGTGTTCACTCTTTTATCTCTACGTACAAATGTAGTTCCTAAGTCGTTCTCTATTCTATCCCACCAACAAAACATTCAATACTCATTTCCCCTCCCCGATCTTTATCAATACTTATGATAATATCACAAGTTGTTCTGTTATCTGTTTTCATAGCATAATATCCAACCAAATCGTCAAATTCATCTCCAGTAGCTAACTTTACACATCTAATGAGAACTGTACCATGTTGAAGTATTTTCATATTATCAGTCATCTGTTGATTTACAGTCTGTAAAGTTAATTCAGCTGCCTCATCACCGACACTTTTAAGACCCAGTTTCTTTAAAGTTGTGTCCCAAAATAATCTTACTGGAACTCCGCTAGCGTATACGAGCAATAATTCTCCCCCTCGTTTATCCACCTTCTTAGTGTATTATCTGCCTTCATTATTGTATTAAGAGGACTAATTTAAGATGAATTGGTATACCAAGAAGTGCAATGTATGGATTTGTAGGAGTAAGCCAACTACGAAAATCTAACAATTTATATTTGTTTACATTGCTATCAAAATAAATCACATTCGGAGTTCCTGGTGGTTCAGCAACACCTCCTGCAATTTCACTATCCAATATATCTAAGATGTTACGCGGCACATTATAAGGCATGAATTTCTGACTAGCCGAATCCCATGTCAGAGCAAAAGGAGTAGGATCATTCGAAGCCTTTGTGGCGTCAATTACAGTTTCATCAATGTCTTTAAGTTCGGAAAATTCTACAGCATGTTCGTGGGGTGGCGCCGCGGCATTGGCTAAAACGAAATATTTTTCGCGGTCTTTATAACGAAGGACGTAATCCTTATTATGATTAGCAGCCATCTTAGTATTATTGTTAACTTTAACATCATCACTCAGATCTTCAAGCTCAAGATTTTGCATACGAATTGTACCTAGACCGAAGCCACTTGGATCAGACATGATTAACCTATATACAGTGAAAATAAATAATACCTTGTAATATACAATACACAATCATGGCTTCAGCTATAGGAATGACAGTTCTCGGTGCTGTATTAAATGCAACGGCATTCACAGGAGGAAATATTATCGGACAAAAGCTTTCCGGGAATGGTGACGCTCTTATTGAAGAGAAGGTCCGACATGATAAAGCATTAGAAAAATTTGAACATGATCGCAACGTCTGGTCAGAAAAAAGATTACTACAGGCTGACTGGGAAAGAGAAAATCAAGCAAAGGACGTGCATGCTGCGGCAGAATTAAGAGATACAGATGCAGAAATCCTGGAAGAAGCAGAAGCGTGCAAAGCCGTTCCGAAGGAGCAGTTCAATTCTCAGATTATTATCAACCCAGTCCTGAGCAAAAGAAATATGAGATGATCTATATTGCTGGAGGATTGGTCGTGGGATGGTTTATGTTACACCGGTAGGGGGCCCTTCGGAACGCTTCGGAACGACTACAGCAATTCAATACAAAAGCTAATTGGCCAGTTATTGAAATCGATCATGTTCCCATCCTGATCTGTTATCCAGATACGCATTGAATTCATGTAATCTCCCCCTTTTCTCAATGGCATAGAAATTGCTCCGTTTTTAAAATCGTAAGTAACCTTTTCACTTATTTCTCTCGTATCCCGGATGGGAAGTATTTGTAAACAGTTCGATACTTTCCCCTGTATGTATTCACCCGAACCAAATGAAACATAATTTTCCAGTAACATCGACTACATCTGAATGAACTATATATTTAGTGACTGTTAAGAAATCCACTTTCTTCGGACTCATAGTACTTTTTATAACTGGGTTGTCCTCAGGTTTATCTGAAAACCGACGACGTTGGCGAAGCTACCTGTGGCATTGAAATAACTTTAATATCTTTAGCCAAAGTTAGATAAACATGGTTTGTCGGCAGATGTTTTTCAAAATTAATTTTTTGCTTCAACCCGATTGCTTTGTTTAACGTATCGATATTGTAGTTACCTGGACGTATTGATTTAGTCTTCTTCGGTGGTCACCTTCTTGATATTTTATTACATTATTTGTCGATGTTATGTTATGCCATGAATTATATAGTCCGCACTCTAGCAGTCTTATCTTCGTAAACTGTGTCGTGTCGAATACAAGGGTAAAAATTAACAGTAACAGGTTCACCTGTTTGACTTTCAATCCAAATGATCATCGTTTACGTCGATGTATATATTACTAAGTATAATTTTGATGAATAATATTCCGAAGGTGCCCATTACAAGTATAAGGTTCTGCAGGAATAATATTTTTCTGTTCAAGGAGATCTTTGGTCGCAACCGCGGCACAGTCGCACCGCCTAATTTTGCCAAGCGAGTTAAATTTGGTCGACTTGGATCGCCAACCTCTATTTTCAGAAATTTGCTGGAGATCATAAGATATCCCATCGCAAGTCCTGCGATTACAATACCATCGTACATTGTGTTTACAACTGTTTTAATATCCATGATTGCTGACTAGTATATAAAATAAAAAATAAAAATAAAATATGGGGAGTTAATCCATCTCATACAATGTAGAGGAGCTGGGTTCCCCTCCCCCTCCCCCTCCCCCCTCCCCCCAGAGCCGCTACGGGCTCTGTTTTTTTTCGCTTTCTGAAGCGGTTCATCTTTCCGGGGAGGACAGGGGGTATGCGAGCACACCCCCAATATAGCCCTAATGCAGTCAATGAAACTCCCACAATTCCTAAAACAAGATAACATTTATTATACCAGCGTGAGCTATCACACTGTTCTTTCATTGTAGGCGGTAGGTCTGCTTCAGTCGCTACCGCATCGCTATCATTAATCATTGTTTTAGTTTCTTCTCCCTGTTTTGCCTGTTCCATTCCGCTAATTTCTTGCCCGCAGCAACTCTCCCTGGATGCTTCGTCGGTAACGTCATTTTCTCTATGTTGCGCTGTGTCGGAGGTGCCGGTGTTGGTGGTAGGATCGTCCCTGACGGAGTCCCTGGCGGAGTCGTTTGCTGAGTCGGCGAAGTTGAATCCATTTATTTCGGGTACTATATTAAACCCAATTTTTTTAAAATTTAAATGTTTACCCGTAATTAAACCGGTGGAAATTAGAGCAATCAGGGGCCCCCATGTGTACCCTATCCGTCCTGATAATCGTTTTATTTCACTGTTTAGAATAAAATCCTTTTTAAGATCAGTGGCATAGTTATCTCGATCATCGATTGGAACTACCTGACTAATTGCGCGGGCTCCTAGATCTATGAAACTTTGAGTGATGGTATCACTTATAAGAGAACTGTATTTCGCTTCATAGACTTTAAAGGCTCGTGTTATGAATTTATCGTTCCACGTTTCCACTTCTCTAACTGTAAACTCCTTACCAAAAAATAACTTACTTTGACCACTTGCGATGACACAGAGTATTTTTTCACGTTTTGACTCTATTATGGATTGAGCGTCCGAAGGCGCTGAAGGCGCCGAAGCCCCTTTGGAATGCGCTGCCATATTTGCCGCTGCCGAGACTTTATTAAATTCTCCATTGTTTGCAGTATGTTATCTATTCTTAGTAAAAAATAAAAAATTCGTTTAAACCTGAATCCGAAATAAAGTATTAACATAGTCTGGAATGTTAGTAACCCTAACGGAACGATTCCGACAGGGATTCCGGGAAAATTCTCCTCCATTTAAATCTATATGTATATAGAAACACGAATAATGAGTACAGACTTATTCCCAGTTGCTTTTCAATTGAATAAGACGAGCTACCACAGTACAGCATGCTGATATTCCTTCCAAACGGACGGGGAATAAAACCTATTCTCATGGACTTAGAATATATGTAACGCCGACAGATAAATTTACTTTTCATCCACGGGATATATTTAAAGATAACGTAATCACTCATCGATCAGCGAAAGAAAGTAATGTCTGGCTGGGCGGTCCAAACATGAAATACTGGACCAGCAATTAAATTTCGCTGTATGGTGTAGCACTACTGGTTGTGGTATATCATTCGCCCATCTCTTCGGTTCCGAAGGGGGGGGATTTTCCTCCGCAAATACGATCATTCTGCCGTTTCCATGTATATTTACAATACGTAGGATCCTTCATGAAATGGGCGTTGCACTTCCAGACGATACCCCCACCTTCAAAGCGGGCGACAATCCGTACAATCTCGTCCAATATGAACTTCTATGTACAGAATTTGGAAATATAAGTCCAACGAAGTCCGACTTTCGATATCGAAAAGGTCAAATAAAGGTCTGGTTATGGGTATGAATATTACACTAATCGTGGCCCTGTTCGACAGCCAAAAGCGATATACAACGGTCGGGACTTTTTCCTCTCCGCCGACGGAGGCGTTTTCTATACACATACCATTTTTGGAAAGAAAAAAACATGTACTGCCCGACAAAGAACGACCGCACTACTATTTCTTCCGAAATGATGGATCGGAGGGACATACAATAGTTTCATTCCTCTGAAGGAGACTCGGGACTAACAAAGGCCGGTCTCGCCTCGCCTCAATGAAAGCCTTGAAGCCTACGTATATTGCATACTTGGCGCACAAGCGAATATTCGTAGTACCATTGTGGGCGATACTGGCAGTGCAGAGCAAGTAAGAAAAGAATTCGGCGTTCTCCTCGAAGATGAAATTCGTAATACCGACAAAGTAATCAGTTATCGGCGATATCAAGACACAATAATGAATACTGGTGTCAAACTTGATATGGCAGTCTCACCCAATTTACTTCTCTTGCCGTCTGAGATGGTCATTCTTTCGGGCCCGGCAATCGCAGGTTATAATAATGAATTGCAATACGCAACAGAATCTATGGTCTTCGGGGTGAATGGTGATATAAACACGGAAGTTCGAGAAAGTGCTGTACACGAGATGGAAGGAGGGGAGGAGGCGGATCCTGTGAAGTGGCAGGACGAGCCCGGAGAGTCACCACCTCACAATGACACGACTCTGGGATCCCCCTCCCCAGAACGGGCAGCATCTACGACCGACGCAGACCCTATTCACGAATATGGTAAAATTGGTTTGTTATCTTTAGCAATATTCATTACTATGTAGGTACTGGAATAAAGTCACTAAATATATAGATCCAGAGGAAATGTCAATATACGTAACCCCACCATTCAACATGATTATAACTGGACCGACATATTCTGGCAAAACAGAATTTATGTTGGACCTCCTCACCGGTCCGTACTTAAGGAAATTCGAATATGTGATATTCATTTGCCCAACATTCATGAATAATAAAGCGTATAATAGAAGATTCATTTTCACCGATGATAATGTGTTTATATTTCCAGTCGGACTCGATGCAGTGGATGATACATTAACCTACGTGCATAAAGAATGGGCTGGAACGAACACTTTAATAATCCTCGACGACTGCGCCTCGTCCAAAGATATGAAGAAGCGCAGTAACGTTTTAGTCCAACTTGGTTTCAGCGCAAGACATGACGGATTATCTGTCTGGGTTCTGACTCAACAATATACAGTATTAGTAAACCATTCAGGGAAAACATACAGATGTTAGTACTATTTTACACACCGAACAGATAGACAACAAAACTATTATAAAAGAATATGGAATGGAGGTGTCAGAACGGGAAGCCGTGGGCCTAATCAAGCAATTGAAAGTAGGCCATTCAGTAAACTAGTATTTCTTTACGAATCCGTACGACATAAAATTATTCGTATAATATAGCAATTATGGAAGCTGAAGGTATACCGAAGGTACTCTTAGAGAATTATATTACAACCCGAAAACTGGTTTTGGAGGTGTACAAAATTGTATGACGCAGCACGGGCCAGCGGACTGAAAGTGACCAAGAAAGAGGTGCAGGACTGGTTAAAAACTCAGCTAACTTATAATCTACATAAACCGGTACCTCGTACTCGCGGGGGTGGTTCGGGCGGGAGGCGCGTTTTCGTAACATCGGTGGACGAGTTTTGGCAGGCTGACCTCGTGGAATTCCCTCCCCCGTTCGCAAAAGAGAACCGTAACATTCGATACATGCTAACAGTAATCGATGTGCTCAGTAAATACGCATGGGCCAGGCCGATACAGTCAAAAACGGCTGATGATACGTTACAGGCGCTACAAGACGTGATTAAGAAATCCGGGAGAAGGCCCGACAAACTTCAGACAGATGAGGGGCGGGAATTTACTAACCGAAAAATGCAGGGGTGGCTCCAGGAGGTGGGAATTCATTGGTTTCACACCTACAGTGACAAAAAAGCTAGCGTCGTTGAACGTTTTAATCGAACCCTCAAGACGATGATGTGGAAATACTTTACATATAAACAGACACGTTCCTGGCTCCCCATTCTACCACAACTTCTCGAGAATTACAATAACACCGTTCACGGAAGTATCAAAATGAAACCCAGGACGTAACAGAGGAGAACGATTGGCAGGCATTTTATACACTATTCGGTCCTGAGTTGGCAGCCGGGGGAGTTACCCTGAATTCAAGCCGGGAGAACGGGTTCGAATTACAAAATACAAGACCACTTTCAAGAAAGGATATTTACCAAATTGGACAGAGGAGATTTTCGTGGTTTCAAAAGTTGTGTATGCGGCTGGTTGGGAACGCCGCCAGTTTACAAAATAAAAGATCTGAATGGAGAGGAAATACTCGGCACTTTCTACTCCGATGAACTTCAGAGTGCCCTTTCGGAACGGGAGCCGACGAGCTGTACAGAGTAGAACGAATTTTGAAGACGAAAAAAATTAGAGGAAAGAAATATTATCTGATAAAATGGAAGGTTATCCAGAAAGTTTCAATAGTTGGGAGCCAGAGGAAAATGTTATTAGAACTTCGTAAGTTCCTGTGCTGGTACTTGTCAAGTACTAACGTAAGTATTTACGAAAGTTATTCAATAAGTACCATGGAAAAAGTCTTAATTTCTTGAAAGCCGAAAGTGTCAGTTTACCACCCCACTTCCACCCCCAACCTGGCCAATTATTTATCATGTACTGTCGTAAGTAATGTTCACTTACTGCATCTTTTTCGGCAGTATGTGGATGAGGTGGTACCTCGGTTCCTGAACATATTAAGTTTGCAAGATCTTCAAAACGACTTCTCATGTTACCACAGTCCGTTCTTTCGAGTCCCCCTTGTTCAGCTTTATCGATAAGTTCTGGTTGAAGTATAATGTACACAACTGACATGAGCCATAGACAAGTAACTTCAAAGTCCCTTTCAGAACCGTAGGGTTTCATAATGTCAAGTGCTCGTAGGTCAAACGAAGCATTATAAGCACACACAGATTCACAAGCGTTAAGAAGTTTGTGTAGGTTCTTTAGTGAGACTCGAGGTTGTTCTAGTTGTTCTTGACCAGGTGGGAATACGCTTTTTCAAGTTCCTCCTCCTTGAAACCGTCTATTAAAAATCCCTGGCTGCCGCCGCTCCATGCAATTCCAAAGTCAAAAGCTCGTGGATATTCTACTGGCCCGACTGTCTCAGTATCAATTGTTGGATTAAGTATATTCTTGAGAACGAGGGGGGTAAGAGATTGATGAATTACCAAACATGGAAGCCTATAGTCGTGGCAAATTTCTAAGAAAGTCTGTTTGAACTTGTTGTGAATCTCTTCTAGTTCTTCTAAGGCGGCTATTTCGTACGACCTGGCTCGAGTCAACACATTCTGCCTGCAATAATCCCAAGGCATATCTTTGAATATGATAATGAAACTGTGTAAATGGTCAAATGCTCTAGAAACAATCTTTTTTTCTTCCGCTGCCGAACGCCCCGGATTCGAGAAAAAGTCAGATGTTGAATTATGGAAGAGTCACAAATAATGTAGTGTTCTGAAGGGGACGCCCTCCCAGCCTGACATTGTAAACTAAGAGTATGTTCTATAAACTGATTCTGAAAATCGGCAATCGAAACAACGACACGCCCATTATAAAAAGTCGGCAATGTTGCTGGAAAAACTAGTGTCAAATTCTGGTACGTGACACGATCCAATTTACTGCATCGTAACTCTTACCACTTCCAGTTGGTCCATTTATGAATATGTATGACATTTTAGGATACTATATCATAGAAAAAATTTTTTTAAATTATTTTTATTAAGATATATACGATAAGACAATGACAATCCTTTCTATTTCAACTGCAATAAAAATACTTGAAACCGGAGAAGAGAATATTCAAATCAGTGACGGCAAACTCATATTGGTGAATCTTTGGTAGATCCTTTCATATACGTAGACAGTGAGCTAGAAGTGGTTTTCCCCATCGGACCTAAGTACGGTTCTAAAGATCCAGCTACATGTGATGGGGTGTGTGTCCGTTGGCAACCGAGTCTTCAAAAGTTTACTGATTTAATAATATTCCGTACCCTAGGTGAAAGTTTCGATGCAAGCACTGCTAAAAGTTATGCTGCAAGCCTGGCCGCTCACTCCAAGAATACTACTGGATTTTACAATCCATCTAAAGTGTATCAGAAGCGAGGGAGCGAGGCGCAGCCAGTTGCGTATTTTAAATTTCAGTTTAAAAGAGGAGGAAACACTTCCGATTTCGCTACATGTATTGATATGGTTCAAGAAATTGACTGTGCTTTTAAAACAGTGAGCCCATTGCCAGTCCGAGAAAATCCTGCTATTGTACCTCGTAATATCCGGAAAGGTAGTAAGATAGAATTCTTAGCATTTAAACCGCGCTTAAGTAAGCGTGCTCTTTCTTTCACTGTTGAGAGGTTATTTTGTGCTGCGCCTAATAAACCAGAAATTCAAGATGCGGAAGAACTAGTCGACTTAGAAAGATTAGGTGAGATATATAAACAAATAAATGCTGACAAAAATATTATAGTGGATTTTGATGACCTATCATAGAATAATTATTTTTCATTTTAAAAATTTTTAGGATAGTATATATCATAAAGATTATTATGGCCCGTCGATTACATACAGCATTCAAGGGAGCAGTTTTACGAAAAGAATTTCCTGAAGTCAAGCGAGTCAAGGATATCGGGGAGCTGGTGGATATTGAAGGTATGGTCAAAGAAACGGAACGAAGATGTACTCTGTTTATACTGAAATGGAAGTCAAATTATCGGATCCGAAAACTGGTAATACACAAAATCGTACATTGCCTGTTAAATTAAAAGATACATACACAAAAGATGTAAGAGGGACGGATGTGGGGCAACAATTAATAGATCGCTACGATCGTATGCTTGATACAATTGAAAATGTTGAGGGTTCTGGTCTCGTTCTCGAGGAGATACTTAATTTTGAAGTAATTCTAGTAGAAGTTTTACTCGGGGCTGCCGGGGCTGGCGCAGTCAACTTCCCGGA